>NC_141534.1:248205000-248405000 GCF_021556685.1 Rattus norvegicus | reverse complement strand
TTGGGTATGAGGCTAGCCTGGGATATCCTTAGTTCATCCATGTTCCCTTCCTTGCTCCCCCAATAGTTCCAGTCACACCAGGCCTTTCTTATGATGGGACCTTGCCTCTCATCTTCTTCGAATAAGACAAAGCCTCAGACGTACTTATGGCTCTGTGTTCTATTTGGAAGTTCCATTTATCTTTGTTTTCTTCGCGACTTCACAACTGTTTTTCCACACATTAGTCCTTTATGATATGTCCAAGTTAGTAATTTGTACAGTAAAGAAGCATTTTGTAGCCCATCTTTGCAACTATCAGAAGTAGATATGCTCTCTCTCTCTCTCTCTCACTCTCTCTCTCTCTCTCTCTTTTTCACACACACACACACACACACACACACACACACACACACACACACACACACACACACCTGGGCCTGGGCCTATGCTAGGCAAAATTACACCACTAAACTTTAGCCCAGCTTCTGGTGTTACTCCCCTTAATTTTTAGCTTCATCACATTTTTTTTTTGCCCCAGCCACAATCTTAAATCACACAAAATGTGTTCAAATGACTCATGATAACAAAACTCTCTGGTCATTCTTAAGTCTTGACCATTCAGTCATCTTGAAGCAGGAAAAAAAAAGTTTTGAAAATACACATGTCAGACCCCAGAATAATCTATCAAAGTCTGTTGCAGCTCAGCCTACTGCTTTAATCTTGACTCTGCAGCTGACTGTGGTCCTCACTCTTCCATTCTGAGCCATAGTTCACTTCCTGCCCTCAGGCTTACATGATGACTGTATGTAATATATATAAAGTTGTCAAAACCCTTACTAATGCCATCCCCCTATTGCCTACCTGTTGCCAAACAAGGAAGCCCGCCCACAAAAGGCATGTCTTGCCCAGAGTCAGAAGAGTCAAGGGTGGAAACAGGGATGCTAGTCCCATGAGTTCCTCCATTGCCCCAGGCCCCTCCTTGGTTTGGTGATTCCCATTGCTCATGATACAGGAAACTGAATTCCTAAATCATGGCACTGCTGGGCACTGGGCTGGAAGACAGGCTGCTGATGGAAGGAGCCACCTTGCCTTAGCCAGCTGAAATGGTTTGAGAATTAGAGCTCAATTCTTTCTAAATGAAACCAGGGTTCCCTGAGACCTGGAAGCCAGAAACTCTTGTGATTTCTCCTGTGTCCCCCAACTGAGGTGAGGACAATCATCCAGGAAAGATGGGAGGAAGGGGGAGGGACAGACCTCATTAACAGGAGCCTGGGTCTATTGGGTTCAGACCTATTGGGGTTAAAAGCCTGTAGAGAAATGTCACACCTACTTGTAGAACTCTTTACAGCAGGAAGTTAGAGAGACAGGCCACTGAGGTGAAGTCCTAGAAAATGCTGCCAATAGCCAGAAAATTGACATTTTGGTACCCTCCCCCTGGAGGCACCAGGTAGGAGACAGTAAACAGCCTTTTCAAAGATGTCCCATCCCCTTTGTCAGAGTCCTGGCTGCTGGCATGGGTGAACTCAGAGACAGAATGGGCCAGGTGTTTAATTTTTCAGTGAAGAAGTCTGGTGCAGATGTGTTTAATAAAGATTACTTTCATACCTATGAGAACCATGGACCCAGTGACCACAAAGGTGGTAGATCTGGTCCATGGGGCAGTTCTCCCACTCAGGACTGGCAGAAGAACCTCAGGAAACTTGTCTCTTCATTCATAAAATAAAGATAGAGTAATGCCCCTGTTGTAGTATGGTGTTAAAAGAATGGAATGATCCCCCATCCCCAGTCCTGTAAATGTATGGCACACAGCTCGTGACGCTGCCCAGCATTCGGGAAACACTACTGAAGCCCAGTACAGTGTCACGATGAAGCACTGTGCACACTGTCCATTTCTCAAAGACTTGGTGTCTTCATCTGCAGAAGGGCTATGAAATACATACTGCCAATATTTTCTCTGAAGCCCTCAGAGCTGGGTTTCAAGCCTGTAGAAGGGCCAGAGCAAGACCAGGGATCGAGTCCATCAGTATTTCTTCAGGAAAATATGAGGCAGTTACATGAAGCGGGAAAAATAAAAGGTGAGTGGTGTGGTGAGGAAAAGTGTGGTTTATATTAGTCTTCACAACAGGGACTGGGACAATTTTAGACCTGGGTACAGTGGTGCACATCTGTAAGCCCAGCATTTTGAAGGTGGAGGCAGGAGGACCAACAATTCAAGGTCATACTCAGCTCCATAGTAAGTTGAAATTGGGACCAATCTGAGCTACAGGAGACTGCCCCCCCCCATGCCGTGTGTGTGTGTGTGTGTGTGTGTGTGTGTGTGTGTGTGTGTGTGTGTGTGTTTGTGCGTGTTTGTGCATGTTTGCAGTTTCAAATTTTTAGGCTATAAATTTATAAAACTACCTACCAAGCTCCAAATGACATGGGATTTCTGGGTACATGCCCTCGACCCCAGCTACCAGAAATGTTGAGAATCATGTGTCAGAGGTTAGCCCAGATGATTTGGCAAGACTCTGTCTCAAGGGAAAGTTCAAGGAGATAGAAGTATAGCTCAGTGATAGAGTGCTTGCCCAACATATACAAAGCCCTGAATTTAGTTTCTAGAGCCTTGCCACACACAAACAGGCACAAAAGTCTTCCTTCAGTCATTAAGCACTGATAGGCTGGGTGGATCTCTATATTCAAGTCAACTTTAACTATTGGCTAGTCCGTTGCTGCTCCACAACCTCCTAAACTGTCAAGTCATGGAGAGTATCTCACAGGTGAGTTGACCTTAGCGTGCCCCAGGAAGAAGCTTTTCCCAACCTTGTGCCTTGTCTAAGTATACTGTGCACTCCTTCATGCCCTTCGTGGAGAACAGAAGAGCTAGTGTAATGAGAAGACACTCCACATTAGCAGGTTAAACCGTGAAGCTCTGAGGCTCCCATTTAGGCGGTCCTGGTTCCACGGCTTCTGAAATCTGTGCCAAAGGTTATTTCAACTAGGAAACAAGATGATGCTCTTCACTGGGCACCAAAACCCCGAGGGCCAGGCAGGTAATGCAGAGGAACAAAGGGACTTAGGTGTGACTGGCAGCAAATAGAGCAGGGCCTACCCATCCCAGATGCCACCCACTTAGACTTGTAGGATGTCAGACAATAACTGAGCCTGGAATTCCCCTAGTCTTTTACTTTTTAAAGAGCTTGAAATTCAAACTATGAAATGGTCTAACTTTTACCTGGTGACCATTCATATCTTTGACAGTACAGAATTCTGTAAATGTACCTGTGTGCCTCTCTAAATGGTACAGTGGCTGTCATTTGATTGAGAGCTTACTTTGAGTGCAACAGTGTCCAGCAAGTGTTGTATGTGCTCTGCTCAGTCTTAAAGCAACCTTGGAAAAGAGAAGCCATTTATTTGTTAATTTTTTTAAGAGGTAGAGGAAGGGCTCACCATGCAGACCTGGCTGGCCCCAGGAAATCTTGAGCTCCAGTATCTGGGACTACAAACCATTGTGCCCAGTCCTGTGAGACTGTCAATGGCATTTCACAAAGCAGAAAAACAGACTTAGTTTACGAACTTAGATACACTGGTTAATGTTCTACATGCCGATCAAAGTGACCTCAGGGCTGGAGAGATGACTCATCTGTTAAAGGTTAGGCTCACAACCAAAACATCAAGAGTGGCCTTGGAGGCTCTCATTTTACAAACAGAAACAATTTATGTCTTTACTGGAACAGCTCACAAACAACTTATCAATTTTCAACAAGTTAATATCCAAAGCACTCTAACCAAATCTTAAGCAATAGTGCACTGTCGACACAAGCCGTCAAGACCAGGTTCCAAGGCTGGGTGGCTTCTCGTAGAAATGCACCCTCACAAAAAATTCAGAATTCTAAGATCAAGGTTTTGGTGACTGTTTCTGGTGAGGACTCTATTCCTTTCATGTGTCTGCTTTTTTGCTGTGTCCTCACCTAGTCCTTCTTCAGTCTGTTCAGAATGGAGTCTTCGTATGGACTGAGTCCTGTTAGATCAGAGCCTTTCTTTTTCAGCCTTACTCAGCTTAATTTGATTCCTTAGAATCATGTACCTCCCGTGCTGGTTAGTTCTTTGTCAACTTGACACAGACCTGAGTCAGTTGAGAAGAGGGAAACTCAACTGAGAATTTGTCCTGTAGGCAGCAAGTCTTTAGGGTCGATTTTCTTGATTAATGGTTGATGTGGGATGGCCCAGCCCACTGTGGGCAGTGTCATCCCTAGGCAGGTGGTCATGGATTGCATCGAAAGCAAGCTGAGTGAGCCAAGGCAGTAAGCTGTGATCCTCTATGGTCTCTGCTTCAGTTCCTACCTTGAGTTCCAGCCCTAACTTCCTGTTCTGATGGACTATAAGCTGTAAGAAGAAATAAACCCTTTATTCCCTGAGTTGCCCTTGGTCATGGTGTTTATCAGAGCAATAGAGAACAAACCAGGACACCTCCAAGTGCAATTACACTGAGAGGTACGACTTCAGCATATGAATTTGGAGAGAAATACAAATATCCAGACCTGAGCAGAGAATCAACAGTAAGCTAAACAAAATGAGAATTCCCATAGCATCAGGAAGTATACAGGTGAGCTTGTCAGATAGTTCTCCAGTGTCATTTCAAAAAAGGCATGCAATAACTTTTTTGGTTATTCCCAAGTTTGGGCTAATTTTTCTTAACGAGAACTCTGGGAATCAATCCCAGGCCTCACATATGCTAAGCATGGATTCTACAGCCCAGCTATACTCTGCCTGGAAAGCAAGTCATAATGACTCATCATTTATAACTCAGGAAAGCTGTGTTGGCCACATGATATCAGTTAACATTGAAAATTACTAAAGACACAGACAAAATTGTATCCATTGATTTCCCTTTTTAACTTCTTCCTCCCTCTCCCCCTGCCCCCTCCTTCTCCTTTTCCTCCTCCTCCTCCTCCTTCATTTACAAGACACGGTTTCTCTGTGTAACTCTGGTTATTCAAACTCACTCAGTAGATCAGTTTGGTGTCAGACTCTGGTGGCAGAGTTCTGCTTGCCTCTGCCTCCTGAGTGCTAGGATTATAGATGAGATGTCTTTGTCATTCAGAAAGAGCTGAAACTTGTGAAATTTCAGCTCTTTTTTTCAGTGTGTGTGTGTGTGTGTGTGTGTGTGTGTGTGTGTGTGTGTTTTAAGACAGGGCTTCAGTTTGTAGACCAAGCCGGCCTTGAACTCACAGAGATCTGCTTCCTCTGTCTCCATGTTGCTGGGACTAAAGGCCTGTGTCACCAGGCCCAGTGCAGCTAGTACATTCTTACTATTCCATCGCTGAGGTTTTGTTTGTTTCTGTGCTCAGAGTCATGCCCAGGGCCTTGCTTAAGCCAAGCAAATGCTCCACCACGGATTGGAACTCACAGCCTGGTACCTCCTTGCAGAGTCACTAAGAGTCCTTCACTGTTTCTCCAAAGACTCCACATCCCTTAAGCACGTGCCACTGCCCCAGGCAGTGTGCCAGAGCCTTCTTATTTCTGCCAGTAGCTCTGTGAGCTGGATGCCATCGATCCTATTTTTTAATGTGTTCTTTTTCCCAATGTTTCGATCATGACTCCCCTCTCCCAACTCCTCCCAGATCCTCCCTACCCCACAACTCCCTGCTCTCTCTCCCTCTCCCTCTGCCCCGCCCCTCTAACAGTCTTAAAACCAAAACAACCAACCAAACAAAAAACCAATAAAACAACAACTACAAAATGCCAAAATGAAAATAACAACAAAAAAGTTGGTTTGGTGTTGTGGCCAGCAGCTCCTAAGCATGGAACCTACCCTGAAATACACTTGATATTCCCATTGACAACCCACCAGAGAAAATGGACATTTTCCCTTTGTCAGCAGGTATCAAGTATACGTAGCTTCTTGTTATGGGTGGAACCCAGCTTCTATTTGCCCTTTTCAGTGCCGGAACTCCATCTGGCTTGAACCTGTGTAGGCCCTGCGCATGCTGCCATCGTCTCTGCGAGTTCATATGTGTGTCATTGCAGGATACTTTTCTGATGAAGATTGATCATGGCATCTGATAATTGATTCTTTACGGGATGAATAATTAGTAAAGGCTTTCCCTCATTCTGTGGGCTGCCACTTTTCATGAATAGTAATGTCCTTTGTTAAATAGAAGCTTTTTAGCTTTAGGAGGTCCCATTTATAGATTGCTGGTCTTAGAGTCTGTGCTATTGGAGTCCTGTTTAGAAAGTCTTCTCCTATGCCAATGAGTTCAAAAGTATTCCCCATCTTCTCTTCTATAAGATTCAGGGCGTTTGGTCTTACGTTGAGGCACTTGATCCATAGAGTTGAGTTTTGTGCATAGTGATAAACAGGAATTTATACTGATTCCATTTTAAGGACATGAAAACTGATGTTCACAGCTCATACCTAGTAAACAGGCATGCCAGAAGTCAGACTTCAGATTCCTTACTTCAAAACTGATATGCTTTCTATGGCTTGGCAGTTTGGGGGCTACAAATATTTCACAGGCAGACTGCAAAAGCTATTATCAAAAGCTATTATGAATTAAGCAAAGATGTGTGAGCTCTATTGAAAATAACACAGGGAATCCCTGCCCTCACGCTGGTTGGGGTCTGAGGAGCAGGTTGTCTCTTCATCCTCTGACAGCCCACCACCACGTCTTCAGGAATCTTGACAGCTTTCTGCATGGAAAATGCTTTCACAACTGGTCTAATCCTCAGACGAGAGCTTTAATGCTACACGAACAAATTTACTCCTTAGTGCCAAAGTATGCCGGTTGTGATAGTTTCTCTTTCTATTAATGAACTGTGACTGTAGCCTAAATATGATTATTTAAATTCAAGGTGCACAAGTGCAATTTTTCTTGACTTGAAGAAGATCTGCTTCAAAGAGCAGTAAACTCCAGGGTAGGACAGAGCTTTCAGGATGGGAGCTCAACAATAGATGGCAGAAGAAAGAAGTGGGTGTCACTCAAAGGACCACTGGGCAATTGGCTAAACTTGGTTGTTTCCTCCTCCTCCTCCTCCTCCTCCTCCTCCTCTTCCTCCTCCTCCTCCCCCTCCTCCTCCTCCTCTTCTTCCTCCTCCTCCTCCCCCTCCTCCTCCTCCCCCTCCTCCTCCTCTTCCTCCTCCTCCTCTTCCTCCTCCTCCTCCTCTTCTTCCTCCTCCTCCTCCTCCTCTTCCTCCTCTTCCTCCCCCTCCTCCTCTTCCTCTTCCTCCTCACGCCCCCTTTGGACAGAATCTAAAGTATCATTAGGAAATCAAAGATGGCCTTGAACCTCTGATCCTCCTGCTTCTTCCTCCTAAATGCTGAGATTACAAACATGTACCACTAGGCCTAGTTTTTAGGTAGTGCTGGGAATGGCACTCAATGGTTTATGAAGAACTCAAACTAGGTTAACATTCCACCAATTAAGTTACATTCCCAAACCCTCAGAATGGCTATTGACTCAGTTTTCCTCTACTACATAGCAAGAATATGGCTTAGACAGTCCTGGGAACTTGGGAGTATCCAATGGTTTGCCAGTGCCCTCCATGGAGCAGAAGTGAAGATTTTCCAAGTGGCATATCACTGGGCTGAAGCCAAGCGTGCTTGACCCATGTCCATGCAAGCATGGCCCTTTGAACTATTTTTATTCTTTATTTCACGTCCATGTTGCTATTCCGCAGTCCTGAATAACTCAGGGCTTACCTGAGTATATTTAGTATCTCCCTGGAAGGTTTTATTACTTTATTATTGTTCTCACAGCCTGCTGATGGCACAGAGAGGAATGCCATATTCTGAAAGGGATAGTGTGTTCTTTGCAGGAGGCAAAGAAAGTCACATTTGGCTTTTGATTGTTAAATGTTAAGAATAGGCCCTGTCATCTCTATTTAAACTCAGTGAAATGAGAAATCAATGTTACCCTTCTGAATGAAGGCTCTCTATTGCTTAAGAGGTGTGATTATAAAGGGATAAGTGGAGAGATACAAAACACGCAGGTCACAGGCAGGCCTTAATGCCACCCAACTGCCGGGGAGAACTCTGGTCTCCATGATGCAGCCAGATGCTCAGTTCTTCATCTTCTTAGACATGGGACCTGAGAGAGTCTTCCTGCCTTCCTACTCTTTTTCCCAGAACCTTGCTGCTTACCTGAGGATCTCAGAGGGAAATACTGACAAGACAGCAGCAGCAACAACAACAACAACAACAACACAAAACAACAACAACAACACAAAACAACAACAACAGCAACACAACCCCTGACTTTATTATCCCTCTTCCTTTTACTCTTTCTTCCCTCTGTCAGCCTCAAACAACGTTTCTATTTTTTTTCCAATGTTATGATCTTGATGGCCTCAGCTTTGTCTTCTCTTCCTCTTGGCTGCTCTCAGGGGGCATCCTCACGACTTACTGTTCATTAATCTCTGGAAAAAGGAAAAAATAAAAAAAATGGAAGCTTATAGAGGTCATGAACCCTCAAGTTGAGTCCCAGTGGATAGTAGTAGACCTATGGAAAAAGCCCCCAGAGTAGTGATGCCTGATTCTCCTAACCTGGGTTTCACATGGATGTGTTTGGATGTTACAGTTTTCAAAACACAATGTTTACAAGGTTCCTTTCAACCTTTGAAGAGTTTACTTACAAGAAGCAGCTGGGCTCTAGGCTCAGGACTGTCTTTGGCAGTAGTGGTAGGAGTGGTGGGACAGTAACGGGCTGGGTCTCCGCCACAGTGACCCAGATCACAGCACACCCAGATTAAAGGCAGTTGATATGTACTCTGAGGTAATTCAGGAGCTCAGCTTTTTTGAGTATTGATTCCAGGACATTGAACAACTTGGACACCTTCTTCAAAATCCCTGAATAATTCAAAAAAAATAAGACCAGCAAGATGGTTCAGCAGGTAGTCAACGGCTTCCGAGCCCAATGACCTAAGTTTGGTTCTCAGGTGATAGAGAGACAACCAATTCCCACAACTTGTTCTCTGGCTATAGCACATCATCAGATAACAACTGAAGTCTACAGAAAAGCTTCCCCCATCTTGCTGTAACTGTGCCTCTGATGTATCTACCAGTGCATTTTAACTTGTCTCAACTTGTGAGTTTCTTTGTTCTATAAAACTATAAAACTGCTTCCATATCGGAACATGAAATTTGGGGTGACCTGAATCTGTGTTCCTGGGCCATGGCCACTCAAAACGGTCCCAGGAAAAAACCTAATTCTTATTCTTCTTAAGGTGAGAGCTATGTTTTTTTTTTTATATTGACAGGTTATACTTCTGTTATCTTAACCATTTTATTTTATTTTATTTTATTTTGGTTCTTTTTTTTTTTTTTTTCGGAGCTGGGGACCGAACCCAGGGCCTTGCGCTTCCTAGGTAAGCGCTCTACCACTGAGCTAAATCCCCAGCCCTTATCTTAACCATTTTAAAGTGTACAGTTTGATGGCATTTAGTATATCTAGAAGTTGTGCAATGACATGCTAGTAGTGTGTAGTTCTAGAACATTCTTATCACTTCCACAAGAAATTCTAGGCAGTCACTCACTATTCTTCATCTCCCAGAACTTGGCAACACTAATCTGCTTTTGGTCTTTATGGATTTGCCTGTGCTGGGCAAAGCATATTTAGAACTATGTATCTATTGCATATCATTCAGGACCGGATTGATAACTTAGCATGTTTTCAAAATTAACTTGTATTGTATAAAGTGTCAATATTTTGTTCCATTTTATGAATATTATTCTACACCATGGATATATTACATTTTTGCTTTCCACTCCTCTCTAGATACTTGTGTTATTTGCACAATTCTTGTTACATTTTCTTTATTATTTGTGTGTGTGTGTTGGTGTGTGTGCATATGTGTGTGTGTGTTGGTGTGTGTGTTGGTGTGTGTTCATATATGTGTGTGTGTTGGTGTGTGTGTTCATATATGTGTGTGTGTTGGTGTGTGTGTTCATATATGTGTGTGTGTTGGTGTGTGTGTTCATATATGTGTGTGTGTTGGTGTGTGTGTGTTGGTGTGTGTGTGTGTGTATGTGTGTGTGTTGGTGTGTGTGTGTGTGTTGGTGTGTGTGTGTTGGTGTGTGTTCATATATGTGTGTGTGTTTGTGTGTGTGTTCATATATGTGTGTGTGTTGGTGTGTGTGTTCATATATGTGTGTGTGTTGGTGTGTGTGTGTTGGTGTGTGTGTGTATGTGTGTGTGTTGGTGTGTGTGTATGTGTACACCCATGTCATTAGAGTGAAGGTCAAAGAACAAACCAACAAGTATAGGTTTCTCTTTCCATCATATGAATTCTGGGAAGAGGTACAGTTTGACAGATTTAGTGATAAGTACCTTTACCCACTCAACCATCCCACCAGCCGTGTTTTCATATGTTGACTATTACGAATAGAGTGGCTATTGACAAGTGAGCAAGTTCTGGTGTTTGCTGTTCTGGAAGTCAAGCTTCAAGACCTTGCCCATGCCAGGCATATATTCAACCACTGAACCAATTCCTGTTTGATTATCTATTCTTTTGGCTACAATCCTGGGAATAGAATTGCCAATACACATTGTATCTCTATATTTTTCTTATGTTGAAGAAAAGTGTACATAATTTACTATCTCATAATATTTTTATATAGCAATTAGGAATCACTATTAACTTTGTTCGTGCTGATAATGATGGTGTCACATACATGATGGTCCTTACATCTTATTGAGAGATCTGTTTAATTGCTAAAATAATATAATAAATAAAATGGTTGAGAAGTCAGTGAAGTTAGTAACTTTCTTCACAGAATTTTCACTTATGTTTCACCAGCTAAGCAGGCAGCAATCTTGTCTTTACTCCATAGGAAATAGAGAATCCTTGTAACTGCCTCCGGGAAAATAACTCCACTGCCTTTGAAGTACCAGTCATGTTGGCATACACAACTTCTGTGTAACACACATTGGCAATTGTATGCACTTGTTCACTCAGCCCTGCTTCTCATCATCCAGGCAGCAGCAGACCAGCCAATCATTTTCCTCCAGGAGCTACCGGATGGTCTCCTTGTTGACTTTGACCTTGCCTTCTAGCTAGGTATGAAGGTTCCCAACAGGCTTTGGATCAGCCCAGAGACATTGGCCACTTTGTACAGCTGACTATATTTTGCCATTTGACTGTGGAAGATATTTTATTTTTGCCTGAAGGAAGTTTTAAGAGGAAAGTTATCTTAGAATGAAGAGAGATGGCCTTTGGGACCAGAGCTTCCTGATCAAATTCCAGCTTTTATGCCAGCAGCCTGTTGACCTTGTTAGCCTGTCTACTACCCAGTGATAAAAGACTAAGGACCATCCAGAGGGCTCAGTAGATGAAACCACAACGTGCTCAAGCCTAATGACTAGAATTTGATCCTGGGGATTCATGAACAAGCCCTATGTAGTAGCACACATCTGTAACCCCAGCCCTGCTAACCTGAGATGAGAGGTACAGATGAGAAAATAATCAGGAAGCTTATGGGCCAGCTAGCACGGAGTATGAAGAGAACCTGTCCTAGCATGGAGACAGGCAAGAACCAACATCTTCACGTAAGTCCACACTCATATGTACCCCCCCCCACACACACACACACAAACAAGTAATTTTAACAAGTTTAATACCTTGGTAACCACAACCTTACTAGGAAGCATAGATAATATAATATATAATATATTAGTTATTAATATATTATATATTACTGTATACCACACTCACAAATGGAAAGGAGTTTCTCTGGATTTCTGATAATAGATAGATAGATAGATAGATAGATAGATAGATAGATAGATAGATAGATAGGCTAGACAAACAAGCTGAGGATTAGATCCAAACACGTATGAATGTTTGTATATGTGTGTTTGCTGGTGTGTTTGTGTATATCCATGCATGTATAGTGATACCTCCGATCAAACCCAGCACCTCATACCTGCCAGGCATGTGCTCCATCACTGAGCTATATCCTCAGCCCGTTTTCCATGCATTCTATGGAAATCATGCTTTATTATTGGATCCTACTCTCAAAGTAAAAGTGTTGCAAATGAGACGGAGAAGAAAAGAGTTAAAGGTATTCTCTTGTAGCCCCAGCTAGCCTGAAACCAAAGCCGACTTTAAACTCCGATCCTCCCTCCTCTAACCTCCCCAGTGCTGGGGTTATAGGTTCAGGTCATCATGTCTCAATAGTTAGTACGGTGAACTCAGGGCTTTGTATATGTGAGGTAAGCGCTCTCCCAACTAAACTACATCCCTAGACTTAATGATGCCTATGGTTGAGTCTTGCCATTCCTCATCTCCCATCTGCTTATTAAATTAGGCCTTGCTCGGCTTTGGCTCTCTCAACACTTATCTTCCAGAATTCCCAGGGGAGTCTGGTCTTCACATATACAGCACTGTATATGCCATTTCTCTCTGAGTTGCCATGTCCAGTCCCCACTACATTCTGGCCATCCCTAGAGAGTCTACTGGTAGTCTCTAAGGGCAGAATGGAAGGGCTATGTGTGAAAAAGGCCAGCCCCCTCTCTGTTCAGTACTCGTCTGTCCCTGAAGCACAGTAGCTTCATTCCTCCCTTCTTTCCTCCTTCTCCAAGCATTCCGAGAAAGAAGTGTCCTTCCTCCAGGAGTCCAAGTGAGGCACGAGCATCAACTCATGCAAACAGCCTGGGGTGAGGAGGCCAGAGAGACCCAACTGTTCCTTCGTCCCAGCCCATCCCGGGACAGCGGCTCACACGAACACCATCTCTGTTGAACAGTTGCTATTGGCATTTCACAGGCAGTGAGGATGTACTGCAATGTGAAACATCCCATGTTAAAAGGAGCCGACCAGAACTCTCTGGGAGCAGCTAATGTCAGTTATCTTGGGGGAGGGTTGCATAACATGCCTGGTCACCTACTTTTCCTTTGTGGCTTCTCCCCCCACCCATTGTTTAAGATTCTCCCTGCTGATGCCCTATCTTCAGTAGCCATTGGTCTTTTATGGTTCTTGATAGGAAACCAGACGCCCTATGTCTCTGCCACCTCCTCCTCCCAGATGTAAAACTTTCATACTATCTAGGTTTTGTGACAATGGGATGCCAAAAGACTGCTCTGAGCTGGCAGGAACAGGCTGGGTCTGGACTCCTTGCTTTGTTTATCCCAGAAGGCAGGAAGAAACAAGGTTCTGGAAACCAAAGGTGTAAAAAGCCTTCTATTCTGCATTAGATGAGGTTGGTGACTTAGATAAACCTGGGCCATAGAGCCACCATCTTCCAAGCTCTGGGGCTACATTCCACCATGACTCTAAGTTTGCTGTTGTCATAAAGGTTCTAGGTGGGGGGGGGGGATTTCCAAGGGGTCCTAGTTTATTGTTTTCATCCTAACACATTCTTTTCTTTGTATACCCACCTGAACCCAGACCTGTCTTAAA
This sequence comes from Rattus norvegicus, assembly GCF_021556685.1. NCBI lineage: Eukaryota > Metazoa > Chordata > Mammalia > Rodentia > Muridae > Rattus > Rattus norvegicus. The sequence goes on along the minus strand of NC_141534.1, from coordinate 248,391,646 downwards.
CCAGTCATTATTGTTTTTCCTCAGCCTCCCCAGTGATGGAATTACAGGTGTGGGACACAATACCCACCTCTTCAAGCCTAAGAAAGAAGGGCATTCTGACCCCTGCTACAGTATGGAGGTCTCTTACGGTCTTGATGTGAAGTGTAGTGAACCAAGGCCCCAAAGGACAAACCCTGTGTGATGCCACTCAGATGAGACACCCACGGCGATCACCCTTCTGGAGACCAAAAATAGAATGATGGTTGCCAGGGAGACTGGGTGGTGGTGGGTGCTGGAAATTGTCTCCTGGGTGAGACTTTCAATTTTGCAAAACAAAGGAGCTTTGAATGAACAAGAACAAGGTGCAAACTCCTGCCCGGAGCCATGAGCCCAAGTGGCTAAAAAAAAAAAAAACTCATCAGTTTTGAGATTGTGTGATCTTATCATGTTTATCAGGGCTTTAAAACAAATTTTTGACCAAAGATCCATAAATTTTAAGGTTGCCAAAGGAAACTCACTCTCTCTCTCTCTCTCTCTCTCTCTCTCTCTCTCTCTCTCTCTCACACACACACACACACACACACACACACACAACATTAACAAAAATGTTCTTAGAGAAATGCGAGAAATACATATCTAATGATACAAGTGGGTCATTAACCTCACCTTCACACACACACACACACACACACACACACACACACACACAACATTAACAAAAATGTTCTTAGAGAAATGCGAGAAATACATATCTAATGATACAAGTAGGTCATTAACCTCACCTTCACACACACACACACACACACACCATGCACACACGGTCTTGTGAGGCCTAGGCTAGCCTTAAACTCACTAAGTTGAGGGTGAACTTAATTTACCGATCCTTCTGTCTCAGGGACTTGCAGCTAGAAGTCCGGGAGTCAGACTTCCATCACAAAGTTGCTAGGTCCCAAAGGCAAATTACACAGTCTCTAAGCTTGTGGTCCTTCAGGAGCAGGTGTTCCTGGGGATCTTTTCTCTTCCTGGGACTGGTGGGGAAATCAGTGGGTGTTAGCATTTCTTCTAGGCTCCATCTGCCCAACTGCCAGGTAAGAGCCTGGCTTGCTATAAAAGGACCGTTTGGCTGCTCTTGTCCTCTCACCTCGCACTCTCTCTGTGTGTCCTCTCTCTCTCTCTCTCTCTCTCTCTCTCTCTCTCTCTCTCTCTCTCTCTCTCTCTCTCTCTCTCCACATGTTCCCGGCCAGTCTCTCCCCTTGTTTCTCTCCTCTTTCTCTTTCTGTTCTTCTCTGTCCCCCCTCTTTCTCTAACCCTAACCCTTTCTCTGCCTCCATTCCCTTCTCACCCTCCCTTCCTATGCCCCATCCAATAAATTTCATTTCATACTAGATTGGTCATGTGGCTGGTACTTGGGGTGGGAGGATGCCTCAGCATGGGCCCGCTGAGGCACCCCCTCCCACCGCATCATGCCACCACATTACTAAACATGTATCAGTGGAGGCCATAGCATCTGTCGTCATCCTCTCTGTCCCTCCTGACCTGATCCTCCTCACCGACTCTTCTGTGTCAAACTCATCTTTTCTCAGCTCCAGGGCCTTTCTTTCCTGCATCCTTCTCAATGTACAAAGCTGTCTTCAGAGTCAGATACAATTCCACCTTTGGTTACCAACCAATGTATGTACACCCCAGCCAACCAATAATGAAGAACAGAACTTTTGAGTTAGCCAGAATCTGGGTACCAATCGTGACTTTGGCACTGACCCAAAGTTGCATGTATTCAGTGGCTAGCAGGCCACCCTAAACTTATTTCTTTATCTACCAAATTGGCAGAAAACAAGTCACTTCATTACAATTGTAACAATTCATTTGATCATAAGCACATCTAATTAATTAGCCCAGAACAAAGTAGAAATGTAATAAGCAGCAATTGGTCTTAGACAATAAATACTTTCAAACCATGGGTAGAGAATTTATATCTTCACAAATCTCTAGTGGGTGATATTGAGAGATACAGCTGATTGGGCAGTGTGAGACTAGGGGCTGGAAGGTCCCTAAGCATCCAGCTCAGGGCTCTGCCTCTCTGAGTAAGAGACTTAGTTTTCTAATCGTTGACTTGCCACCTGGGGAATGAAACAAAAATGTGAAATCACAATTCTTTTACCCAGCAAACCTTCTCTGCCTGGTCTAATTAGCCACTAAGAATCTCTTGGTTCTGTCTGGGTCTTCCTCCTCAGGGTACCCGGGCCAGGACTCAGTCTCTTAACAGTAGATCTCTGACACAGAAAGCTGACCCAGGATCTGCCCAGTGGGGCAAGCAGGCACTCCCTATCCCTTCAATCTCTAAGAATCACCCCCATACACACCTCTACACCCCCCACTTCCAGATGCCCAGCAAGAACCTGAAACTCCAGCTGTGGAGGTCATTTCCAGACTCCTAACTGGTGCTAGACTCCTGAGGCCCCAAGGAATAACCCCTGCAGGGACCTGGCCTCATTTGACCTCCATCATCTAGACTTCCTGCTGTGTTCTTTGTACTGGAGAGATGGAGCTACCTCAGGAGGCCTGAGCCCAGCCCTGCACCTGAGCGTCCTGTGACCCAAGTCTCCTCCCACTGGCCAACTACTACCTGCACTCTTCTGCTCCTACAAGTGTTGTTCAAGTGTTTGCTCCATGAAGGCTCTCCATTTTTTTTCAACTTGCACTGAGCTTGCAAAGATGATAGTGATGATAATGAATGAAGATAATTAGCTCTTCCTGGTCTAGGGCCTGTGCTAAGCATTCAGTTGCCCCTGGCCAGTTAACTGTATAAAGCGTTAGTCTTGTTGCTACTGCTGTTGCTGCCCCAGAAATGAAAGGAGAGGGAGGTGTGCCAGGATTTGAGTAGTATCGTGGTTTAAACATGGAAGGTTTCCCACAGGCTAGTGAATTCAATTCTTGGGTCCCAGCCGGTAGGTGCTTTGGAGAAACTTCGGAAACTTTAGAAGGTGGGACTTAGTCGGAGGAGGTGGGTAAAAAAGATGGACCATGTGTAGATGATGCCTGGCCCTTACTCTTTTCCTCATTGTCTGCTTCCTGCCCACTGTACAGTTAACTGTCCCCTCTTCCATGTGCTCCTCAAACCACCATGACTCCCTTCCTCACCATGAGGACACAAACAACACCAGGACCGGGGACTGAAATCTCTGAAACCCTGAGCAAAAATAAGTAATGCTTCCCTTGTGTAAATGTGTTCAATGGTGTTTTTCTCAGCTATGTAAGAGCAGCTAATACACATAACCTGTAAATAAGCATCATGGCCCCAGGAATTCTGCTCCAGAGCACACCCTGAACCCTCCCTATTCTATACCACTTCCTAAATGGGCATAAATAAAAAAACCACAGGGAAGGTATGAGTTGGACACATCACAAAAGCAACGTGAACCAGGCAGTAGTGGCTCACACCTTTCATCCCAGCACTCAGAAGGCAAACACAATCGGATCTCTGTGAGTTCGAGGCCAGCCTGCTCTACAGAGTGATTTCCAGGACAGCAAAGGCAACACAGAGAATCCCTGTCTCGACGCCCAAAATAGCAACGTGAAATAAAACCATAAAGTCCTCCCTCTACCAGACCTACTCTACTTCAAAGGATACAACCCAGGAAAAGGCACAGCCTTTTCCATATTTTCCTTTTTTTGAAAGAGACCCTTCTGTAGCCTAGTCTGGCCTCAAATTAGCTATGTAACTATAGATGACCTTGAATTTCTCATCTACTTCCTGAATGCTGTCATTGGAGGCATATACCACCATGCTAAATGTATTCAGCATTGGGGACCCTGGACTTTGTATTTACTAGGCAAGCGCTCCACCAGCTGAGGTACATCCCGGCCTCTCATGTTCCCCACTTGTGACAGAAATAACCTCGCAGGTTTATTGTCAGGGTTAAATTCAATCAGAAGACAATGTGCTTGACCCAGTTAAGTAGGGTATAACCCATAGCTGCCTCTCTCAATCTTAAATTGGAACCTATTGCCCTTGGCAATAATGGTAAGGAACTTGATCCTATAGGGAATGACACAGATTCCCATCTGATTTAATACTGGTGTCCCATGCAGATAGCTGAAGAAGGGAAGAGAGCAGCAGCCTGTGCTGGTTTGGTCTGGTGGTCACCCTTGGTTGCTGTGGAATGAAGGGTCTGAAGCTGGGTACCATGGAATGAATATGTGGTTTTTGAATATCTATCTATTTGTCTATCTATCTATCTAACTATCTATCTATTTGTCGGAGAACAAGATATGTTCTGGTGTGTGTAGAGGTCAGAGGACAGCTTTGAGTCTGTTCTGTCATCCTGTCTTCTATCTTCTATGAGAGATTCAGTGATCAAATTCAAGTAGGCGGGCTTGCAGGGGCAAGTGCCTTTACCCACTGAAGCATCTCATCAGTATACATGCTAGTGTATACACAGGGAAGGAGGGAAAGAATTATTATAATTTCTTGGCTGACCTGGAACTCACAGATATCCTATCACCTCCGACTCCTGAGTACTGGGTTTAAAGTAGTGTCATCATACACTCATATATTTAAATACTTGGTTCCCAACTGATAGAACTGGTTGGGAAGGATTAGGAGGTATGGCCCTGTAGGAGGAGGTGTGTCACTACGGATGGGCTTTGAAGTGTCATTTCCAGTAGCTAACTCATTACCTCCTACATTTGGATCAATATGCAAGCTCTCAGCTGTTTCTGCCACCATACCTATGTTTCGCCATCATGGATTCTGTGTTGGCTAGTCTATGTCAATTTGATACACAATTAGAGCTATCTGAAAGAAAGGGACCATAGTTAAGAAAATGCCTCCATAGGGTCCATCTGTAAGGCATTTTCTTAATTAGTTATTGATGGGGAAGGATCCAGCACACTGTGCATGGTTCCATCCCTGGGCTGGTGGTCCTGAGTTCTATAAGAGAGCACGCTAAGTAAGCAGCATCCCTCCATGGCCTCTCCATCCATTCCTGTCTCCAGGTTGCTGCCCTGTTTGAGTTTCTGTCCCAATTTCCTTTGATGATGAACAGAGATACAGAAGTGTAAGCCAAATAAACTGTTTCTCTCCCAACTTGCTTTTTGGTCACTGTTTTTCATCACAGCAACAGAAACCCTCACTAAGACAGACTCCAACCCTCTGAAACTGTAACCCCAATTCAATGCCCTCTTTCATAAATTGCCTTGGTCATGGTGTTTCACCCTGGCCTCCTGACACCTTATTTTTCCAATCATTCATGTTCACATGCTCAGGTCCAAGGATGAGATGAAAATCTTTCAGCAGACATATGTTCTCTGGAGACGCAGGGACAGGAAAGGAAGGCGGAAGGGAAGCAAAGGTCCCTGGGAAACTGAAACAGAGCCAGGTCTCAGTTTGTAACTCAGAGCAATCTGTGCAGTTGTGTGACATCTTCAAGCAGCTCCACTTATATCTAGGTCTCCACAGCCACACAATGATCACGAAACCATCAGCATTACCATGCCCAGCTCCACATTGTACACGACAAGGACAGCTAGCCCCTGTCAGTGGATAGCTCAGGCTGCTCTCTCCCTCACCCCGTGATGGGTAATGATCGACTTCAGGAGGCCAAGATATTCCTTAAGAGTAAAGACGCCTTGTATGCACCTTGCCACAGACCATTTTTAAAGCCAACTTTAACATGAACCTGTAATCTCAGCACTTAGGAGGACTGTCAGTTTGGACCACCCTAAGCTACATGGTGACATCATATCCTAAACAAGCAAGCAAGCAAAACACATTCTGTAGGACAGACTACATAGTGTGTATCTTTTCAAATCATCTATCTATCTATCTATCTATCTATCTATCTATCTATCTATCTATCTGTCGGAGAACAAAACATGTTCTTGTACTTGTAGAGGTCAGAGGACAGTTTTGAGTCTGTTCTGTCATTTTCTGCCTTTTGTCTTCTATGAGAGATCCAGTGATCAAATTCAAGTAGGCAGGCTTGCAGGGCAAGTGCCTTTACCTACTGAAGCATCTCATCAACCTGGTAGAGAGAGAGAGAGAGAGAGAGAGAGAGAGAGAGAGAGAGAGAGAGAGAGAGAGAGAGAGAGAGAGAGAGAGAACATGCTAGTGTATACACAGAGAAGGAGGGAAAGAATTATTACAGTTCCCTGGCTGGCCTGGGACTCACTAAGTAGACCAGGCTGACCTGGAACTCACAGAGCTCCTATCACCTCCGCCTCCTGAGTACTGGGTTTAAAGTAGTGCATCATCGTACCCGACTATTATGTGATTTGTAAAGGAACTTCTAATGCTTGAGAGCCATTGTCTTTGCTCTAGATTTATCTTCGTAACAAACTGAACGTTTCCAGTTCCAAACTAGGACCCTGAAGTTCCGGACTCTCCACACGGAAGGTGCCCGTACCTCCCACACTGCATGAGCCCCGACCCGGTGCCCCTCATCACACCTGATTCCCCATTCACTTTTCTGCCGCCTTCTCACTTCTAACTTGAATAGCATGTACGCCTCACACTGAGCTCAGCATTTTAGGAATGAGACCTAGAAACAAGACATTTCCAAGGAGGAGAGTCAAACCCCAAACACTCTGCAATCATACTTTTTTTTTTAACAAGGGGGGATACACACACACACACTCACACACACACACACACACACACACACACACACATTATATAAAGGAGTCCTTTCATCTCAACTCTATGAATGTTTAAAATAGGATTGGTGATAATTAATGTTTCTATAAGTATATGCTTAAGCAGTTGCTACAATCAGTCTTTGTGTGCTCAAGTTGGCTGCCTGGACCACGGCGTTTCAAAAGGGAATGTTCGGGGGGTCATTTCACATTGCCTCACTCCTGGCAATCCGCGAGCTGCTATAATTCAGCCAAAGAACATAGAGGGCTTCCCAGTCAAGTTCCATCCTGATTTTGATTATTGTTTATCTCCCGTCCCTGTCTGAATAGTCGTAGTAAAATAGAGGAAGTTTTAGTCCTGAATCCGAGGTCAGCTTGTAATGAGCCATGGTTTCAGTTGCAGGGACAGCTGCTCTTTCATAAACAGGGTGGGTTCACCTACAGTTCAAGGGAACACAGAACTAACTTAAAGAACAAGACTGCCTTTATTCGTTTCTTTATTTTTTTTAATATATTTTTTGAAACATTTTGACATTTGAGTGGCTGAAGAATGTGGATTATTGACTAGACTCAACAGGAAAAAAGATCCAATAAAGTAAAAAATAAGAGAGAGAAAGAAATACAGTATTCCTTGACCTACCTTCCACCCCAAACATAATATAAAAGTTTAATTTGTATAGGGAAAGCTCAAATAATAGAACCCACTTTCTTTTTAAAGGCATGTTGGATGTTTTCACATTTTTTTTTTACAACAAATACCTTCAGAAATGTCCAAAAAAAAAAAAAGGCTTAGAAATTTGAAAACAGTAAAATTCAGAATAAGAATGGGCTTAAGTTAAAAGATTCTCTCTCTTCCTAACTGCAAGTTGGACAGACAATGTAGTAGCCTTGAGTTTTGTACACACAGATCTGGCACTCGGCCAATGGTAACAAGGATCATTTCTTTACATCTGGATCTGAGGTAGCAAGGACCATTCCTTTACATCTGGATGTGAAGGAGCTTTGCTGAATACACAGTCCAGTCTAGACCTGTAGAAGGAATTACTCCCACAGCCCAGAGACCTGGCCATGTAGCCTAGTGATCAAGTATGTCTCCTGTCAGGTAGAACTTTCCAGATCTGGTTCTTTTCGTTGTTTACCTTATCTTTTCAGTTGACTACCCATCTTCTCTATGTGGTGGTGTTTCGAGACAAGTTTTTCCAAAGTTTGGGCTAGACTGAAACTGACTATATAAGGGAATATGACCTTGAACTTAGGATCTTTCTGCTTCTGGTTTCCAAGTGCTGGGACCAGAGGCCCACACCTCGACCTTCTCGGGCCTTATCTTTTAAAACTGAATGTCTGTGCTTCTCTGGCCCTAGTTACTTCATTTCAAGAAATGTATTCAACAACTAGGACTGTTCATATACAAGGTGGCATTATACATAAATATCTGAATTGCAGCCCCCCCCCAGCATAAACGATCTATCCAGAAGGCCAGTTAGAGTCCAAGACACCCCTGTCCTCTGGTAGCAAGATCCCACATATGTGCATGTGACTGTGCCAGGCCCTGTTCTAAAAGTTTCCAGTGTCTAGATGCACTTGATATGTGTGGCCAGTATACTATTCTGTGTATACATGGTGAAGGGACTTGTCATAGAACTGGCTGAGCAAACATAGACCTGTGGGGCAAGTTATTCCAGGAAGAAACAATGCTGGCTACAGGGTAGAGAATAATTGAACGTGCCATTGTGGTTCGGGTAGACTTTTTGTCTCTTAAATATAAATGGTGTAAATGGGCAAGCTGTGGGTTGTCCAGGACAGACTGACTCTGAACCAGACATCCTTCCTGAACAGTAAAAGTGTCCTGCCCATCAGCATAACGGAGGCTACTCTGCCCAGCTTTGGAAAGCTCTACAAAGCCTATGAGAAGCAAACAGTGGGGACGGTGGACTGCAGAGAACACAGCCACTTTTGGAAATGCACATTTTTGTGTAGTTTGTGGAAGACAGTGAGTGACACTCCTGAAGAACATGCTGGAAACTAAGAAGAGTGGCTGGGCAGACTTGAAGGAGACTCGCTTTCCTACTTATTCCATGTTATAAAAGGATTTTATTACGGACTATTTAACTACAGAGGTTATACCTATATGTGTTTACACACACAACATATGTATAAGTTATGTGGTATAATTATAAAAAAATCAAGAAGGCTAGCACCTACTCCTGATGAATGTGTAGGACAGATGCCTATCTGCCACCTCTCTTTACCCTGTCTCATCTCTGCATGTGGCCTGTCCCCACAACAATCCTTTCACTATCCCTTTCTATATTTCCTGTCTAAGAGTCTCTTGCTATTCTTTAGAGCTTTACTGAGATGTAAACCAGCTGTATCTCACATAATCTTCCCATTTGAAATGCATAGTTCAATGGTCTTTAGAATGCTTGTACAATTGCACAATTGTTACCACAATCAAATTTCGATCCTTACATCCCGACTCCAAGAAATGCTATGCCCAACAGTAGTCACCTTTATATCCTCACAACCAGCCATCAAGACAAACAGGAATCTATTTTTCTCTTTCTTAATCAGAAATCCCATGTGCTAGGTGGGTCCAGCCTCTTGACATTATGAAACAAAATTGTCATCTATAAAGTGTACACTTGATAATCTTATGTATGATTAATCTGACACACATCCCCAATTGCTGAGACGCCTCACAATATTTTGAGTAACTTTATGGCTTTGGGTTGGGCTGCATTTATAGCTATCTTCAGCAGAATGTTAGCAATATATGTGCTAGGTCATGGTTCTTTGTCACTAGCTTGTTTGTGTCATATCAAGTGTGATGTTTTGAATGTTCATGTACATTGTGGTATGTTCCATTTGTGACTAGATCATATTTTATTCATCCATCCAACAACTAAAAAATAGTTTCTAATTTGGAACTATTAATATTACAGGGAGCCCACCAGAGATAACTACTCTGCCACAGTTTATAGCCAATTGAAAGACTTTACCCTAGACCGCTAGGATTACACTGAGAATTTCAGGGACCAAAGTGTAACCCCAAGCATTTAGAGCAAAGCTTTTAAAGACAGGCCACCTCTGTTATCTCACCCAGCAGCCACACAGGGAGTTTTGCACAAGACAGCAGTTTAACAGAAGCTTAGACAAGCTGCTAGTTGGAGGGGGAGATTATACATAAGCAGTCAGTTTTATTAGAAAGCAAAGATAAGCTAGCTAGGGCATCCTGACCTTAGGGCCTAGAATAGAGTTTGGTAATTTTCCATGGGATTCTCCATCAAGGGGATCAAATTCTAGTTAAGCCTGAAATGGCCTCAGCAAGAATGCAAGATAGAAGAAACTTTGCATTGTCTTGCTCTGTCACATTACAAATAATAATGTTTCTTATTGCCTTTCAAAAATAATTTTTACTATATAAACATCCTTATGTAATGTATTGCTTTATCTGCTTCATTTTGGGATAGTTTTGAATTAAAACTATCCTCCAGGCCTTGTGGCAAACATCTGTAACCTTAGCAATGCAATCATTGTTGTGTTAAGAAATACATTTCTGAATGGGAAAGCCACTCAGGTGGAGCCAGGAGGTTCAAGGTTATCCTTTGCTACTTGGTAAGTTTGAGATCAGGTTGGGTTATAGAAAACCTGTTTCAAAAAGCAGAATAAACCTAACCTACATGATGGAGTGATGATGTACCTTAGTGGCAGAGGGCTTGCCCCATGTGTTTGGGCCCTGAGTTTGACAGTCAGCACTGCAAACAAAGAGAAAACTATATAGGTTATCTGTAAGCTGCTCTAATTTGTCTCTTAGCAACCCTGTCTCCATGTTGCCTGTGTCTACTGTTTTCATTCTCATTGCTATATACCACTATATTCTATACAAATACCATAATTTACTTACCCATTCTCCCATTGGAAGACATCTGGTGCTTACTGTTTTTCCCAGAGCATCCTAGTGCACCTATGATACAGATATAGAAGAATTTCTCTGGTAATATAAGCCTAGAGATAGCTGAATTATGGAATATGTGGCTTTTCCATGTGGCTATTCTATCAGCCATTTAGAAATGCATCATGAACCCCATTTTACTTAATGATAACAACTGTTAAATTTTGTATCATGTGTTTTATATTTAAAAAATAATAATAAATGGCATCTACTTCCCTAAGTCTGACCACTGGCCTTCACTGAATTTTTGATGCTGCGTGGAGCAGACAGGAATACTGCACCCCGACATGAGTTTGAAGGCAGTTGGCTTACTTACCCAATGCCCTTCAAGAAGATGAACTGGACAGAGAATTGGAATTGTATGCATTTTTCTCCTTATTCTGACATGGAGCAGAACTTCCTTCAGGGGCTGAGAGAACTCATTGCTAAAAGGGCTTCTGTGGACAGCAAGTTGGGCCATCTAAGCTGAAGCATCCAGAGGTCGCTTTTAGCTGCAGAATTTCTCAGAAGCATCACTGCAGCAGCCCATGCTATGGACTTCTGAGAGAGGTCACAACTTCAAAGAATAGTTTTTAAAAAAACATGAAGGCCAAGCTGTCTCAAGAGAAGATGAAGACTTGGGCTCCAGTTCGTATTTTCATTTACTGTTGTTTTCTTTACGCTGTTTTCCTCATCACCATCCATGTTCTTACTATGAGAAAAAAGTCTCATAATGGTTTTATTAGACACTTAGAATTGCAGTGTGCCTTTTAATCCAAGCCGTGCCTTTCCCAGAGGTTTCAGCCCTCAACTCAAGAGTAAAGCTTGGAGCCCAGATTAAAGAGGTTTCTACAAAGAAGAGGTAACCTCAAAGGAAGTAACATGAATGTTTTCCTTCCCTTTTGATTTTTGCTCATTGTTGTGTCAAGAACTACAGATCTGAATGGCCAAAGCCAAGTAAAATACTGTCAGATGATGTGTTTTGTCGAAGACAAGGGCAAATATTCTGAAGTCTGTAGTTGGTTGAGCAAGAGCTAAGATTTCAACTTGACAGATGACATCATGTTTAACCCTTCAAACAACTCTAACAAGTGGATATTGTCTCTGCCTTTCCAGAAAAGGAGTCTAAGTCCTACATGACCCTCAGTAACATATATGTTGTCTGACCCAAAGTTAGCACTCATCTTGGCTCTGCATCCCCCAGTGTCTGCGCAGGTCTTGATTACCAGATCTTCAAAGCCTGCTGTCTGTCACCTTCCCTCAAGGGATACACTACAGCCCTTTCATCATCTCTCCTTTTTTTCTTGGATCACTTGGGTTTCTGGGACGAAATACTCAGCTATTTTCTCTCCACCAAGAAGAATATTCAGAGCTTAATTTTTAGTCTTTTATACTTTGCCATGGCCCACCATCCTCTCTAGGTTGATTATACTGTGACCTTGTAAACTCTATTATCTCATCCCTTGCTCCCATTTCTAAGCAGAAATCTCTTAGTAGAAATACCAGTGTTGACAACCCTGACCATCTACCATGATCTCAGCCTAAAAATTACCTAATGAAGTAACTTTTTTAACCTCAACAAGGGTTCACCCTGGCCCCATCTTACTCTGAATAAGATGTTTGAGATAAATCTGTGCTTTCCAAAGTGATTGAAGAGGCTGGAGAGATGGTTCAATGGATAGAAGCATGAATTTATCTTACAGAGGACCTGAATTCAGTTCCAAGCACCCACGGCGAATAGCTCACAACAATCTGTAACTCCAGCTCCAGGGAACCCAATTCCTTCTTATGGATTCCATGGGAACCTGTACTCATGTATGCACACCCACACACACACACACACACACACACACACACACACACAAACACATGCACACACAAATACACACATACATACTCACACACATGCACACATATACACAATTATAATAAAATAAGTAATTAAATATTGAGGATGTTAGGGAATATCAACCAGGCAGCCTCTCTCTTCCTACTTTGTTTTCATATGTGTCTACAAAATCCATGCTTTGTCAATGAGTCACACACAAAGGGCATGAACGAATGAGGACTTTTTAAAATGAGAAAGAAGACTGGGTTCCTGGTTCCATTTCTGGTTTTCTCTTGGAAGGACCCCCATCTCCTAATTTCGTACTCTCACACACAGAGTTAAACATCATGGGATCCAGGAGCAAGCATAGCCATCCCCAAAGGTTCCGATTCAATAATCAATGCCAATACTATATTAAGCCACTTTTAGTTTATTGCTTTTGTAACCCTGTCATCAATACTGGACAGAGAAACACCCGAGGGAGAAAAGAGTTGTTTTGGCTCATAGATTCAGGAGACTTCAGTCCATCCTAACTGGGAGGACATGGAAAAGTAGATTTGTCTATAGTAACAGGAGCATGAGAAGGGGCTTATTACATTACAATGGACCAGAGAGCAGAGAGCAATGGGAACCAGGAGCAGAGCTATAACCCAAAAGGCCTCTCCCTCCCTAGTGACCACTTCTGCTAACCGGTCCACTTCTGGGTCCACTAAGGGCTCCATCACCTTACCAGCCAGGGAACTAAGACTTGAAACATGAGCACGCAGTGGACGTTTCTAACCACGTTTTGCCCCTGCCTCCCAAAGGCTCATGCTTTGAGCACTTGTTTACCAGCTAGTTGTGCTGTCTAGAGAATTCATGGAAGCTTTAGGAAATGGGCTTAGCTGACAGAAGTAGATCACTAGGGTGGGCCTTCTGATTCCTTCATTCTTTGTTTCCTGGTCTGCCGCCATGCTAACAGCAGCTGTCTTGCATCCTGCTGCCATGGGTAGAACTCTTCTTTTGTGCCTTCTCTGACACAAGGTACCGAAAACCACACAAAACCGTGAGCCAGACTAAATCATCGCCCTCTGAAGTTCTTTCTGTCCGGTGTTTGATCAAAGTGACACAAAAGTAGCTAACATAATAATACATGTCCCTAAACACTGCCTTGTGGAGGAATCACCCTCTTTCATAGTGGCAGTTGTCCTTAGTGGGCGTTCTGTACCACCTGCCTCTGACCACAGTTAATGGAACAAGAAGTGATGTGTAACCCAAAGGGAGGCCATAAGTCATCCATAAGTCAGTCGGAAACCTCCGTCTTAGATGGCTGAGCTTGACTGAATGAGGAAGAGCATTCCCCTACTGAGAAGTTAAAACAAGACTTTCCAAAAGAAAGGAAGGAAGGAAGGAAGGAAGGAAGGAAGGAAGGAAGGAAGGAAGGAAGGGAGAAAGAAAGGAAGGAAGGAAGGAAGGAAGAAAGGAAGGAAGGAAGGAAGGAAGGAAGAAAGGAAGGAAGGAAGGAAGGAAGAAAGAAAGAAAGAAAGAAAGAAAGAAAGAGAGAGAGAGAGAGAAAGGAAGGAAGGAAGGAAGGAAGAAAGAAAGGAAGGAAGGAAGGAAGGAAGGAAGGAAGGAAGGGAGAAAGAAAGAAAGAGAGAAAGAAAGAAAGAAAGAAAGAAAGGAAGGAAGGAAGAAAGAAAGAAAGAAAGAAAGAAAGAGAGAGAGAAAGGAAGGAAGGAAGGAGGAAAGAAAGAAAGGAAGGAAGGAAGGAAGGAAGGAAGAAAGAAAGAAAGAAAGAAAGGAAGGAAGGAAGGAAGAAAGAAAGAAAGAAAGGAAGGAAGGAAGGAAGGAAGGAAGGAAGAAAGAAAGAAAGAAAGGAAGGAAGGAAGGAAGGAAGAAAGAAAGAAAGAAAGAAAGGAAGGAAGGAAGGAAGGAAGAAAGGAAGGAAGGAAGGAAGGAAGGAAGAAAGGAAGGAAGGAAGGAAGAAAGAAAGAAAGAAAGAAAGAAAGAAAGAAAGGAAGAAAGAAAGAGAGAGAGAGAGAAAGAAAGAAAGAAAGAAAGAGAGAGAGAGAGAGAGAAAGGAAGTTATTAAGATCAGATGACGGTGTCCTTGTCTAGCAGAGCTGAGTGTGGGCAGCCATTGTGAGACTGTGGGAGAACAGAATTTACAACACAGACAGAGGCAAGGGAGAACAGGAGAGGAAGTAACCTGCTGAGGGAAAGCTGAGAGGTCAAGAGGGGTCAAGGAAGGACCCCATGCTGGACCCTTGGTCACAGATGTCTCAGTATTTCCTTTGGGGCTGTGATGGCCGGGTCTCCTTTCTTAGGCAGACTCAGGTGGGTCTCTGTTCTCTGTAGACAGATGAATGCTGACCAGGATCCTCTAAGCTCTAAAGACAAGTGTCTTTCCTTAGGAGACACAGACCAAAGCACGCATTATCCATCTCTTTAAATCCCACAAGTCTTATTAAGAGAAATAATATTTTCAGGAATCCAAAAAACCCCACAGTTTTTCTTCTGTTTGATTTTTATTTAAAAAGGGACAGGGCCTGGAGAGATGGCTCAGCAGCTAAGAGCACTGGCTGCTCTTCCAGAGGTCCTGAGTTCAATTCCCAGCAACCACGATTGACACTCTCTTCTATCATACTGGTATGCATGTAAATTAAGCGCTCACATACATAAACAATTTTTAAAAATTAATAGTTTTTTAAAAAGAAACAGAGATGTACAAATTTATTCAACAGTTTTATCTAGCATCTTACAATTTCAAAGCTTTGTTTCAGAACAAGGAAATGGAGTCTGGAGAGATGGGTCATGTACCGTTTTTGCAGAAGATTCAATACCCACACATAACCAAAAATAAGGGACAAGAAAGCGTGTTCTGTGGTACAGTTTCCACACAGTATTACTGTGTTTGATGCTAACAGGTAAAGTTCTATTTATCTAGACAATTACTACAAATTGTCAGATGTATTCATACCTTTTCTCTAGTGGATTGCAGTATCTAAAAGTTAAAAAGCTTTCAGATTTTTAGGTTTTAGGGTTGTTTGTTTTTAGCTTCTGTATCCTCAGTACTTAAAATAATACTGAAAACACAATTATTTGATTAATTATTTTTCAATGCAGTTTAATGAACAATTTAAGATTTTATACATGATGTTGTCTTTGGGATTTGTCTTTCTTTTTTTGGCTTTTTTGTCTGTCTGTCTGTCTGTCTGTCTGTCTGTCTGTCTGTCTCTCTCTCTCTCTCTCTCTCTCTTAGACAGGGTCTCACTATGCCTCCCTGGATGGCCTAGAATTCTTTATGTAGCACAGGCTAGCCTGAAACTCCCAGAGATCCCGCTGCCTCTCCTTTTGCCTCCCAAGTGCCAGGACTAAAGGCGTGCGCTACCATATCCACTGCTGTTTTAATTTTAATTCATCCGAATCAGGGAAAAACCTGATAAAAAGTAAGCTTTTTCCATTATCGCAAAGACATAAATGTTGCTGCCTTGTGAGGACAAGCGGACATTCAAAACATTGATCTTGGGGCAGAGACTAACAGAAGTAGAGAGAGGAGAAAATCCCAAAACGTACTAAAGCACAGTTTTGCTGTAGGACTATGGTCCCTTTGCCTTGGCTTAAGCGCTCTCAGCAGTTTCCACTTCCACCAAAGCTTTGCTTTTATTATGCCCAGCCAGAGGCATGTCGGGACCAGAGATAAGATAGTATGGAGTATAGAGTATGGAGTATGAGGTGCACTGGTCATGGCTCGACCCAATTTTAATGCTTCCCATAAATGTTGTGAAGCTTTCTGGATGTCTCAGCCCCTACTTCTTATGCAGTGAGGAAAGCTAGGCCAGCACTAGTCTGGAGTGAGTTCTAATAGCCTCTCAGTCCAGACTCCTTGTGTCCACAGATAGATCCAGTGCTTTGAGGTGTTTTTAGACTTAAATGTTTCCTTCCCTCCAAGAAGCTTGGGGAGAGAGGTGCTGGGCCATGCTGAGAACCGGCCAACCTGGCACAGTCTCTCCTGGAAGGCTCCCAGACCACACTCCTGATCAAACACCCAGTGTCTGCGACAGGAAAGTACCTTTCCAGCCTCAAGCCCCAAGTTGAGGCTTGACTGGTTAACCTACTCAGAAGCGCTAAGTATTACTTTATACAGCTGCCTTAATTGTAGGCAGAAGATGTTTGTCTTTGTGTGGCTAGAATGAGGCCCGTTTCTTCGTGTGTGTGTGTGTGTGTGTGTGTGTGTGTGTGTGTGTGTGTGTATGTCTCTCTGTATGTATCTCTGTGTGTGTGGTATACATGCTTCAAGCATGTGTATGTGCATGCATGTTCACAAGTATGTGTTTGCACATATGTGTACATGCACACGGAGGTACAAGGCTGATGTTGGGTATCTTCCTCAGGCTCTCTTCTTGCTTCTTACGTGTGTCTTTATCTTATTCCCTATTTTTCATTTAAATCGTGGTTTACTATTCATTTGTTACTATTTTATATAATAGTATATACTCTTTAATTAAAAAATTATTTACAGTTGATAATTCCATACATATATGCAATGAAATATGGCCATACCAATCCCCTATTTCCTCTTTATAGCTGTTTTATAAGTTACATCCAGCAAAAGGCAGCTCCCGCAAGGTCATATGTCCTGTGGTTTCCATACTCCATTACCAAGTTCAGTGGACCTGGACATTTCTTTCATTACGTGACTTCTGGGACCTACTTCAGGATGACTGAAACACAGTGTAGAACACAGTGATGTGTGGTTGCTTTAAGGGCACTGTAAGGGATCCTGAGACCAACTGGGATAAAGACACTTTGCCAGTGCTGTCATCCTGAAATTATGGGGATATCCCTAGAGGATAGTTTCAGCATTCTGCAGTAGAGATGAGACTTCTAGAAACCCACTGTGACATAGCACCTGGGAATGTCCCTGTGCTGGGCAGAAGGAGACACACTCACCGAGGACGGCTCTCTGCACCTTCCAGACTGAAGGGAGTCAGCCTGAGGAGCTCTAACCTGGGGGCTCATCCATGGGAAGATTTAGATCTTTCCTCTGTTCTTATATAGTGTGTCTGTGGTGCCGCACACCCTTGCCGGCCTTGTACGAAGATAACCTGCCACGTGCAGAACAGGCTACTATGGAGTCATCTGTAGCCCTACTTACACTTTCCCAGAACCTTGTCATTCCATGCCTCCCCCCAATCCCGCCACCGTGCTGGAAATTTCAGGCCAGTGCTCTATCATAAGCTACATTCCTGGTTGACTTTTGATTTTTAAAGTTATGAAGCCTATTGGTTGCTTTCATATATCATTAAGTTGAACTAGTGCCTAACTAGAGGCTTTATCCCTACTGGCTAGCATTCATAGTACTACTGCACACTACCAAAGAAGGGTAATCATCAACTCAGCTACAAACTCTGTGGCCTGCCCGGGTGATGCTCTGGAGGTACCATAGTGGCACAAACACTGTCAGTGTCACCAACCACTCTCTGGTTGAATTTAAGGCCCACTCCACAAGAAGGAACACATACCAAAGCTGCTCCAGTGGCCGAGCGTCTGAGACTAGACAGGCCATGGACCTACGGGAAAATCAAATGCTGTTGCTCTAGTAAAGGAATGCAGCAATCAAATGACTCCCAGTGACATTCTGCTGTACCCATACATCAGTGCCTTGCTCAGTCATTATCAGAGAGCCTTTTTTCTACAGCAGGTAGGAGATGACACAGGATCGCACAACCAGACTTTGGACAGTGAGAATTTAATCAATCAATCAGGGGATGTCTTCACCAAACTCCTTCCCTCAAAGACCAGGGAATCTATACAGAAGGGGAGGAGGCAGAAAGAGTTTAGAAGCCAGAGGTGATAAACAACTCCAAGGAACCAGTATCTTCCAAACACAAGACTGAGCACACATGAACTCACGAAAGCGCTGGTGGCTTGCACAGACAGGGCTTACGCAGCTTCAAGACAGACTGAATCCCAGCAGTGAGGGGGGAAAATGTAACTGGGCTCCCACCCCTGACCGAGAAACTAACTGATGCCTACTTGCAAAGGAAAAACTGGTTTTTTACTCTCGGGGTCTCACTGAATATATTAACCACATTTCAAAGTAGGCCGCATGCCCGAGAGTAGCTGACCAACATAAAGTGAACTTAATAGTACTTTTGTAGACTTTTTGTCTCTTTCTCTTTAGACTTGTCTCCTCTTTTGTAGACGTTTTGCTTGGCGTAGCATTTTTTTTTTCATTTCTCTTTTTGGTCTTTTGCTTATGTATTTTGGTTTCTGGAGTTTTCGTGTGTGCCTTTCTTAGTTAATTATTTGTTTGTTTTTTTTTAAAGAGAGAGAGAAAAGGAAAGAAAGAAAAGAGGAAAGTGCAGGACATTAGGGAGTGGGCGGTGGGGAAGATCTGGGAGGAGCTGGAGGTGCAAACTGTTCAGAAAATATTGTACGAAATCAATAGTAACACCGTGGAGCCTACAGAAAAGTTGTGTGTGGGGAAAGGACAGCCTACATTGGAAACTCTTCACCTAGAAATCTTGGTTAACGTGTAGCATAGTCTTCTGAGATATTTACTTTCTGTTCCCTTCAAATAAATGCTTCTTCCCTCTACCACAGCAAAAAAAGTAGCAGACACCACAGCACTCTCCTAACAACTCAAGCATTTCTTTCCAAAAGACAAGAACGTTTTTTGTTTGTAAGTATAACAAGCACACTGAAGAGAAAAAAAAAGAGAAGGATTTCTTTTGAAACGGGGCCTTACTTTATAACCCTGGCTTGGGACTCATATAGATCAAGCTGGCCTCAAACTCGTAGACATCTGCCTACCTTTGTCTCCCCAGTACCTGGATAAAAGGTATATGCTACCACACGGGACTAAGAAATTTCATTTGAGACCAGAGACGCAGGATGCTCGACAGTCAAACACTGCTTGCACAGGCTTCTGTCATCCCTGCCGAAAAGGAAACCTAATAGCATATACCACTATTCTATAATATGGGTTCCTATTCAAATCTGTATTGTCTCCACAATGTTCTCTGTCTGCCCAGCTGTCCCTCTGTCCCTCTGTCCATCCGTCTGTCTGTCTCTCTCCCTCTCTCTCTCTCTCTCTCTCTCTCTCTCTCTCTCTCTCTCTCTCTCTGTGTGTGTGTGTGTGTGTGTGTGTGTGTGTACAAATGTATGTAAATATAGAAAACCCAGACCAAGTGTTGGGGTTCACACCTTTATTCCCAGCATTCAGGAGGCAGAGGCCAATGAATCTCCATGAGTTCAAGGTCAGCCTGATCTATGTAGTGAATCCACTGTCACAAAATCAAATAAATAACAAGACTTGGAGACACACTTCACATTTAATTAATGTAAAAAGCCTCTCCCCCCCCTTCTTCATTGTGATTTTTTTAAGCCACACCGACAAGTTATTTTGTAAAATATGCTCAATTTTGGGCTTGTCTGATTGCTTCTTTGTGAGGAGGTTCAAGGAGAACACTTTGGCAAGGACATGAGAGGGGTGGCCTTGTGTCTTTCACAACGCCTCTCCATCAGGAGGCGTACGCGGTCAGTTTGTCTGATTGTGGGTGACGTGCGAGTTTGATCACTTGACACATTATTTTTCCGTCTTAATACAGACTTCAGCAGGATGCTATTTTGAGACTGTGTAACTATCTTATTCCCTAGTGGTTTCAGCCAGTGCCTTTACCCGACAGCTTTACCCTTATACTGTTGAAATGGTCGGAAAACAACTACTTTCTAACGGCAGTATTATTTTTTTTTCAACTATTCGATGGCGCTCTTCCGTTAAGAGATTTCACACCTCGGTATCTGATTAGTGTTATTTGGGAATCTTATTAAACATTCTGCTTTTCCCCTATATCATTACTTATTTCTCTCAGTATTCTTCCTTCCTCCTTCTTTGGAAACAGGGTTTCGTATGTCCCTGTCTGGCCTGAAACTCTCAATCCCCCTGCCTGAGTGCTGAGACTGTAGTTGTGAACCGCTGAATCCAGTCTATACAGTGCTGGAGATAGACCGTGGGGCTTCAGGCACACTAGGCAAGCAGTTTAGCACCTGAGCTTCGCTCAGAGCCTTCAACGGTCTTAGTGCTTTCAGGGTTAACTAGGGTGAGGGCTTCAAGGTGTCTTTTGGTATCTTAGCAGGTCTGAGTGCTTTTGCAGCTTTGCCTGTGTTTTCCCTTTCTCAGCCCCAGACTTAGTCATTTCTCCAGAGTCATTGGGCTTATCGTCCCTTGCCTGTCATCGCCTTTGATGTGAGCGGAACTGGGAAATAGAAGTCTATTTTTAAAGGTTTCCGTTGATATTGCTAATTCCTGACAAACCTCCCAGCTTTCTCTTCCCATTCCATTCCCACATCTTCTCCCACAGTAAAACCCTAGTTTCTCCTGGCACCAATCTGCGTACTCATGGGCTATGGTATGCACAGGATCGTTTGGGAAGAACTTCATCGTGACCACCTTTTATCACAAGACACCTAGAGAAAGTAAAGGTTCCTACAGTTTGGCAGCACTGCTCCCACAGGGTGGGCAGTTAGCGACTGTCTTCCCGACCTTTTCTGATTAGGTCTTTCTTCTTCACATTCATATAACTTTGATCTAGTGTTGAGTTTGATTATTTTTATTATTGAGGACGAGCTCAGGGTCATAGGCAGTCTCTCTCAGAGGATAAAAATGTGTGTGGCTAATTCGATGTGAACCCACTCTTTAGGTCACTGATGGAGCAGTGGAGCCCACTGGGGAGGTGACCCAGGCCTCCTCCTCTGCCACATGATGTGAAAATGTGAGGAAATATTGGAAAATGACCCTATATATCACACTCCTGCAGAACCTAAGCCAAGCAAAGTGTCCAGCTTCCACCTTCAGAGGTCAGTTTGTCCCGTTATTTTAGAGCTTCCCATAGAGAAGAAAAGGGGGCCAAGAGAGGGGCTGCTGTGAAGGAGAGAAGGAAAAGCATCTGACATATGGGCGTGTGGTACCCTGTAAAGCCAATACTGCCTCAGCCCCATCTAACCTCTTTCTCAGTTCTCTTTGCAAAGTACTAAGTTGGACTGGGAGAATGACTCCTCCTGTCTAGGATAGTTCAACAGCTGGGAGCCGCTTAAAGACTTCAGGTACTCTACCATACCCAACACTGACCAGATCTGCCCTGTCCAGAGAGATCTCAGCAGCCTCTCCCGTGTGGGCACTGGGTGGATTCCCTGTTACCAAGGTGCCACAGGGTGGTGCTGGAGTCCTTGTGTCAGCAGGATGAGAATGAGGGTGAGATTCTCCTGGATGAGAAGCAACTCTGGTTAAGAAGGGCTCTTCACTGTCATGCCCCTGCCTTGGGCAGGGGCAAAGGACCCAATCTCTTCACTCTGGGATCTGGTTTTTGGTTTGGTTTGGTTTTGTTGCTGCCACGGCATAAAAAGAAGCCAGACAATTCCAAAGGTGAGTTGGTGAGGAGAAAGCCCAGGTGAGGGTGAAGAGGCACAGAGGAACTATTACCTCATCAGGGAGACATTCATATGCATCAACCTCATCTTGGTACCACACTCCCACCGACAAGCCTGCCAAGAGAAGTCTGTCAGCCCTCTGTATGAGCTGAGGGGCTGACTGCTGGCCTGTGGGATAGCTCTTTCCTCTGCCTCTACACCCACACCCTGCTCTACAGAAAGCAGTTAACACTTATTCCCCTAAAGCAAAATCTCGAGGGCAATTTAAAGTGTGGTATGTCTCTAAATAGTAGCTGATGGGTTATTAAATTAAAACTAACCAAAAAAGGACACAAAGTTTGGGGTGGGTAGGGGAGTTGGGGTGGAGGAGTTCAGGGGGTTAATATGATTAAAGACATCTGTATGGCATCTTCTAGAGATTAATATAAATATGTCTTTATGAATACATTCTTAAAGTTAAAACGAAATGGTAAAGTATGACCCTTCCAAGAGAAATGTTAACTTTCCATAAGGAATCTGCAGGTCCAGCCATTAGCACGACAAGAGATTCAGGCAGCCTTTCCCTGACTTTATATTCAGGGCCAGGTGGTCTTCAGAACGGTCTTCAGTGCTGCAGACAACACAGAAGCCTGGCTCAGAATAGAGAAGCGAGAGTTGAGAGATAGCGAAGGGTTCTTAGTTAATTTGCTCTTTCGAGCTATCATAGAACCTTTGATTCTGAATAAAATCAGACATACCATAACATTTCTTTCAATAACAACCTGGCCAAAAAAAATCTCTCAAAATTCAGCCTCAACCACCTCATACGCCAACAGTGTCAAAACTGCACATGGCCAGGGTGCAGGCAAAGTTAATAACACATCTCTTCCTCCACTCACTTTTTGCTCTGTCTTTTACTATCAGCAAAATCCTCTTAAGGAAACGTGAGAGGAGGTGGCTGAACAGAGGCATGGAAACTGAAGACTCAGGCCGGAATGGAATGGTTGGCTTCTACGTCAGTGTTTCTCAACCCGTGGGTCTCGTTCCCTTAAGGCTCAAACAACCCTTCCAAGGTGCTCACCTAAGGGTGTTGGCAAACAGATATTTACACTATGATTCATAATAGTAGCACAATTAGTCATGGAGTAGCAACAAAAATAGTTCTATGGCTGGGGGACCACCATGACATGAGGAAGTGTATTTTAAGGGTAGCAGCATCAGGAAGGTTGAGAACCACTGTTAGCTTGCTCTCATTATGTTAAAGGTAATCAAGAGGCCTAGAGAGCCACAGGTGCTAAAAGGAAGGGTGACTTTAGAAGTGCTCTCCTCCAGAATATGTCAAACTGAGAGGCTGAGCGGACAGGTCTACTAATGGGGAAACTAGCCCTGAGAAAAAAAAGGTATTAAAGGATGTAAGGAGAGTAACTCAAAAGTTCAAAGAAAACCAAGCAAAGGAAAGAAAAAAAAACCCAACAATAATTAGTTCCAGGAAACTGAAAATTAATACAAGAAAATAAATATCGGGATAGTGCACCATTTGGCTCAACATAAGACAAAATTAACTGTGTTTTGCTTTTTTTGATACTGTAAACTTGTTAGCGTTATTTAATTTGATTGCGTTCAATTAGTATTTTGAGAGAAAGTTACTTTGAAAGCTTTTAGTGACTTTAGAAACCTCTCCAGTCTTTTAAAGTAGTGGGGGTCTGAGTTCAGAGTGTCATTTGGCAGAGTTACATCCTGATGTCCTGTGACTCGTTCTCTAAGCTCCTTTCTTCAAAGCCTTCATATTCAAAAAGAAGGCAATGAAAACACCCCAAGTTGTCATTCCTCTGGGCTCAAGCACATCAGGAACATTGGTGGGCTGCGTTTTCCCCACTCAGGGCAACCTAGATTAATGGACAGGGTTTTAGTCTGCAGATCTTTTCAGCTAAGATGGCAATCCAACTTCTTTCAGTTTAGGATGACTTGAAGATGACTCGTCATCATGAATTGGAAGGATCAGGGTTCTTAGGGTCTGAGCAGTGACCGAAGGACATTTCGTAGATGATCAGCCCTAGACAGACTGTGTGTGTCTGTCACTACTACTGCTACTACTACTACTACTACTACTACTACTACTACTACTACTACTGTTATTATTAATATTATTATTATATGATATGTGCATTGATGTTTTGCCTACATATATGTCTGTGTGAAGGTGTCAGATACCCTAGAACAAGAATTACAGACAGGTGTGAAATGTTGTGTTGGATGCTAGGAATTGAACCTGGGTCCCGGTTCTGCGACTCTTTATGCCTCATGTTGTGGTGACCCTCCAACCATGAAATATTTTCATTGCTACTTCATAACCATAATTTTGCTACTGTTATAAATTATAATGTAAATATCTGTCTTCCAGTGGCCACCTGACCTCTTCTTTGACAACCTTTGAGAAAGGATCATTCGCCTCCCAAGAGGGTAGCAACTCACAGATTGAGAACCACTGTTGTAACTGCCCGCAGATGTGGAGCCGTCTTCAGGTGAGAAAAACACTGTGTTGAAGCTGGAGCAGATCATCCTAGACTCTGAAACAGTGCTAGGCTGAGGCTCCCAGGGAGTCTGATGCATGGTGCCCAGGATACGGGATGTCCTGGGAGGGGAAAGTTCATGAGCCTCTGGCTGGGGAAATATCTATCTTTTGCAGGAAAGGAATTAGTAGCATTTTGAAGAACAGATTTCCTTCCCAGAGAACTAAAGTTTAATGTGGACTGGGAGAAGGTCCCTGGCTTCTCACCTGCCCAAAGCTTTCTCCTCCATCCTGCTGGGTGTGTCCCAACCACCACCTGCCACCCACCCGCAGCCCATTGCCAAACTTCTTTCCTCTGCAAGATCTGGAACCACCAATAATTCCATACTGTTACATGGGGGGTGGGGGGCTGGAGGAGGGGAGGAGGAATTATCTAGGTATTGCAAATGTTCCTGTTTAGGGCGCTTCCTGGGAACCATTGCAGTCAGACCAGGGAATAGAACTGTTAAGACACAGAGTGTGGGGTTGGAGAGATGCCTCAGCAGTTAAGAGCACTGGATGCTCTTCCAGAAGTCCTGAGTTCAATTCCCAGCAACCACGTGGTGACTCAGAACCATCTGTACTGGGATCTGATGTCCTCTTCTGGTGTGTCTGAAGACACCAACAGTGTACTCATATACATACAATAAATAAATAAATATTTAAAAAAATACAGAGTTTGAGCAGAGAAGGTTCGTAGAGCTGTGGTGCCCAACAGTTTCCAGAGCCAGAGTCCAAATGGAGATGTAGTCTCAAGGGTATGCAGAAGGCAGCAAATAAGCAGTTGCCCCCTTCTTTCCTTTTGTGAAATGTTTTCACACTCGGGGTTCATTTCACCCAGACATCAGTTCCGCACAGTGACTGAGAAGATGCTCTATCTGTTTGAAAACCCAAGACCTGTAGAAACACAGAATGTTCCAGAATTGGCTATAGGGTTAGGAGTGCTATAGATCTTCCAGTGTCTTCCACGATACTCTGTCTCAAGAACAAGTACTGGTACCCACAATAGCTGTCTGAGGCACATGTGGTACCATGTTACCAGACAGACGTAAGAGCTAGTAAGGTCGGGTGAGCTCAGACCCCAGCAATCTCAGAGACTCCTGCCCTAGAACACATAACCATGACACCCACTGAGGACCATGGGCACTCAGTCACTTAGAATAGCACCTTGAGTTCTCCGTGCCAATATTTCGATATTAGCCCTTGTATCTAGAGAGCCCTGAGCCTTCAGCCAATGAGCTTCCCTTCCCGGGTATTCCTTCTCACAAAAGGTATCTAGTCCCTGGTTCACCTCCGATAAAGTGTATGCATTTACATCCGCCACCAAATAAACCAGTATGAACAAGCAAGGATCACCTCAGAGCTGCTTCATTAATGATTGTACCCAGAAGGTCTTCAACTAAAGACCCACACCTACAACTCCTGAGGAAGTCTTTCTTCCCTCCAGTCCCTCTGGTCCACTCAGCCCTGGCTCTCAATCAGACTGGATCCTGCGTGTCCCAGGCTCCTCCTCCCCTTCCTTCCTGGTGGACATACTGAGGGGGAGCTTAGACCTCTCAGCTGCCTCTCTGGCATCCCCCGTCCCCACACCCAGAGAAGTGAACAGGAACTGCTATGCACCACCCCCCCCTTCCCCCCCCCCCCCCCCCGTTCCAGCACTGCTTTGTTTCCTCCCAATTGTGGTCAGTCACCCCCATCAGAGAGACAGACATGGCAGGAGGGCAGCTGTCCAGTTAGTTTATCATTAGTACTAATTAGTATCATTTACTAATTGCATCAATATAGTGTATGACCAATCACACGTCCCTAAATTAACATACTAAATTTCTAACACTCAGTACCTCAGTATGTTGCTGTATACTGAGATAGGACTTATAAAGGTGCTGTTAAGGTAAATTGAGGTTCTAGATGTGAATCTTAACCCAACAGAACTGGTGCCTTTAAGCATTTTTAAAATTAGATTTATTCTTTTTTTTCCGTACGTGAATGTTTTGACTAAACAAAGGCAATTGGGACATGCACGCTTGGTGCACTTGGAGGCCAGAAGAGGGCATTGGGTCCCCTGGAACTGGAGTTACAGATGGTTATGAGCTACCACATGGGTGTTGGGGATTGAGCCTGGGTCCTCTGCAAGAGCAACAAGTGCTCTTAACTGTGAGACATCTCTCTAGGCCCTGATGCCTGTGTCAGAAGAGAGATTTAGGCACCCAAAGAGTTAGGTATAAAAACTGAAGGTCAAGGCCTCAAGGTTTCCACAGGGAAAGAGAGAGTTCCCCTTCCTGTTCAGAGCTGTCTGTGAGCTCTTTGCAGCTGAGCTGAGGGTTGGCAAGACGGCAAACAGTGTACACAGCCGGGGGATGGGGAGGGGCATGGCCATGGCTCAGGTACCCTTACAATTCATTCCCAGAGAGCCAGCTGATTACAGACTACACCTCATCCAGAAGCCCAAGAGGACAGAAATGACCCCATGGCGGGGTCAGTGAGATGGCACAGCCTGGAGATATTTGATCCTCAGATCCCACATAAAGTTAGAAGGAGGTAGCCAAATCCATTAGGTTTTTTTCTCTGGCTGCCACACATGTGCTGTGGCAAGCACGTGCCTCTTCCGCACAAAATTATGCACACATATGATAAAAATAAAATTGAAAAGAAATGATCCTATGGCCTCTGGCTCAAAGGGAGAGCAAGGACCCCCCACCATGTCCTGTGGTAAATCTCTAGTCCCTATAGTTAGGGTCTGGTACTCATGTGAAAACATAGGCAGCCAGGGTGTTCAGGCCCGGGCTGCAGAGACAGGCTCAGTAGGAGACATCCAAACCCTGGCCTATGAGCCAGGCCAGGCCAAACATGGCAGTTGATCATGACTTGAGATGCCACAGACTGGGTTTGGCATCACTCAAGTTTAGTGCATGTGCCAGGACACTAGACAGCAGCAAGGACAGAGGCCACTGGGCACAAGTCACCTGACTGTATGGTTGCCCCTGTTCCCATAAAAAATGACCCACAGAGGCAAGTTCCCCCAGCCCTTTCCTGTACTCTCCTTCTGAGACAGGAGTGGTGCCACAACAAACAGGACTTAGAGGGGGGGATAAAATCCCAGCCCTTCCAGTCATGGCTCAGTAAGACCCAGCACTACATGGGAAAGTCATGCAGTGGAGGTCAGCCACCAGGCTGCTCTGAGGGGTTTGTTTCTGAGGGAGAAGGTAAGTGGAAATCCCAAGCTAGTACCTGAATTGTCAGCAGTCCTGAAATCCTGAAATGAAACCTAGAAAAGGAGGAGCAAAGGAAAAAAAAAAACACCGGAACAGAAAGGAGTGGGGAGGAGAGAGGGAGGATTAGCGGGTGCTAATGACCTCACTCTGGGGTCTTGCATACTTTAATGTCAGGGGTAAATGTCCTGAGTTTTGAAATTAAGAGTCCTCTACACCACAAGAATGCATGACCTTCAGACACACAGACAGAATGATCAGAGCATCTCTACCAGTAGACCCTCACCTCACATGACAGTCTCAAGGTCCCAGAAGTCTGTAGGACTGTTTCAGGTCACCTTGGACTCCTGCTGCTTCCCCCTCTGCCCTGAGAGAGAGAGAGAGGAAATCACTTGTTCTGAGCTGAGTATGTGTGACCATGTGGATTCAGGTTGTCCCAGAGAGTGTGTAAGTGTGGTTATGTGTTCTATCTGTAATCACAGAAGAAGATGGAGTCATAAATCAAGACGTTGTCCAAGTGTCCTGTTGCAGACTTCAGGTGGTTGAGTTACACACAACAAAGCAAGGCAACTTACGCTCTTCGTCTCAGGCTGTCTGCCGACATTCTTGGCTTTTGGGTTGGTGAAAGCTACTGGTCTGTTGATAAATTCCAAAGGGTTTTTACCTAACAGTAGGCAATGAACTGAGAGGACTAAAAATAACCCAAGATAATTTGTCTCTGGATCTGCAACATTCCAACGTTCTACTTCCAAGAAGTTCTGATCAGCTAATCAGCCGTTATAGATTTTTTACTGTAGGTGTGGTTACTTCCTGGGAACTTCAGTTCACATCACTCACCCTGACAAATGACCATCTCCACCTTGATGGGTCTCAGCTACTAGCATGGCGTTCTCAAATTACACATCCACTCATCTGACTAGGGCCCATGAGTATGCTATGTACACAGCTCGATGTACAAACAAGATAAAATAATAATAGTAAAAAGTCCTTCTGACCATAAACTCTAGAGTCCAAGTGTCAACTAGTAGAAACCAGGGCTAGCTAGGGTCTGTGTCACTGAGATTCACTGATCTTCACGTGAATCCTTCTGCTAATCCTCCCTCTCCCCTCCCCACTCCTTTCTGTTCTGTTTTCTTTTTGCTCCTCCTTTTCTCGGTTTCATTTCAGGATTTCAGAACTCCTGGCAATCCAGGTACTAGCTTGGGATTTTCGTTTGCCTTCTCCCTCAGAAACAAACCCCTCAGAGCAGCCTGGTGGCTGACCTCCACTGCATGGCTTTCCCATGAAAAGTGCTTCACACAGGTACTGGGTCTTACTGTGCCCTGACTGGAAGGATTTTGTCCCCTCCCTAAGTCCTGTTTGGTGTGGCTCCAATCTCAGAAGAAGAGTGTGGGAAAGGGCTGGGGGAACGTGCCTCTGTGGGTCATTTTTATGAGAACAGGAGAATAGGGGCAGCTGTACAGTCAGGTGCCTTGAGCACAGTGGACTCTATGCCTGCTGCTATCTATTTCCCCAGCAGATGCATCAGATTCCAGTGATTCCAAACCCAGTCTGTGGCATCTTATCCTGCTACAATCTAGCATAGTGTAAGGACAATCTCTTGTGTGCTGTGTGCTGTGTGCTATGTGCTGTGTGCTGTGTGCTGTGTGTTGTGTGCTGTGTGCTGTGTGCTGTGTGCTGTGTGCTGTGTGCTGTGTGCTGTGTGCTGTGTGCTGTGTGCTGTGTGCTGTGTGGAAACATCAACTGTCAATGAAAAGCTGATGCCAATAAGCCAGGATTAGAAGGTGGGACATCCGGCAGAGAGAGAGAGGAACTCTGGGAAATAGGTACTGGAGATTTGCCACGCAGAGTCAGAGGAAGTCGGACATATGAAACCAAGGAGAGGTAACCAGCCATGTGGCAGGCGTAGAATAGTATAGCCGTTTGGTTGAACAAACGTTTAGTTGGAGAACAAGCCTAGCTTAAGGCCTAGCCAATCTGTTAATGAATAGCAAGCCTCCAAGTCATTATTTGGGAACCTAGACATGGGTGAGAAAGCCCGAGTTTATGGGACAGAGCTGCCCAAAGAAATACAACGTGAGGCATGTATGCAATTTCAAATCTTCTGGTCATCACATTAAGAAAAACGAAGAAAAGAAATCAGGCAACAATAATTCAAACATATTTCATTTAGCCCTCTATATGCACCTTTCCAGCATATCGACTAGTAATCAAGGGTTGAGAAATTATAGATGCTTTGTGCTCTTTTCTGAAATGAGTAGTCAATGCTGGCAGTGAGCATCCACTCCTGGGCTAAAATCCCACTGGGAATACTCGACCTGCCCTCTGACTTTCTACACCGCAATGGTAAGAGTGAAAGTCCGGGGCTGGAGAGATGGCTCAGCCGTTAAGAGCACTGACTGCTCTTCCAGAGGTCCTGAGTTCAAATCCCAGCAACCACATGATGGCTCACAACCATCTGTAATGAGATCCGATGCCCTCTTCTGGTGTGTTTGAAGACAGCGACAGTGTACTCACATGAAATAAATAATAAACCTTTAAAAAAAAAAACTGTTAAAAAAAGTGAAAGTCTGAGTCAATCACGAGCCCACATTAAATTAAAATTAAATACATCCACATATAACTTAATGAGGGGAGCACATTTTGAGAAGTGCACTGTTAGGTCTCACAATGGTGGAACCACACTGAATGAACACCCATGTTCAAAGTGGAACACCCATGTTCAAAGCGGAACACCCTACTACACATGTAGTAGGCATGTTTAGAAACACAAATGTATAGGACTACTACCAATGTAACGGCAGTTTTGTTTTTTTTTTACATTTATTATTTTGGAGAGAATGGCAAGTGTGCCATGGTACATGTGTAAAAGTGAGGGGACAACTAGTTGGAGTTGATTCTGTCCATCTACCATGTGGGTTCTGGGGATCAAGTAGCACTACCCACTGAGCCATATTTTTTAATAAGCTAAAGGAGTGAACTCTAAAATAATTGTTAGAAAGATAGCGTGGTAGATATATCAGGCAAGAACAGAGCTGTTTGTTGTCAAACCTTATATACTGCGTAAGTATGTACTGGACTTTTCTACAATTGGCACACTCGTTTGTTTTATGCTATGATGTCAGAGCAACACAAGGCCGTAGGAAATTTTCAGCTCCATGAGAATCATATGGGACCACCTGCATACATGTAGTAAGTCATTGATGGAAATGTTGCTTGAGACAGAACCTCTCTCTGTACTCTGGGCTTGCCTGGAATTCACCACGCAGCTAAGATTGGCCTTGAACGCCAATCTCCTGTTTCCATCTCCCATAATCCCTAGTGCTGGGATAATTGGTGTTCTGCACCTGGCCCAGCCAGCCAGAAACATCTCTGTGCAGTGGATGTTATGGGCCATATTTTAGGAGCTCGATCGTAGTGTGTGGCTACCATTTTGGACATTATCTGGAGAATGGCAGAGTGTGGGGCCCAGGGGCCTCACTCTCCTCCCCTCTCTGCAGGCATTCCGTCTCACTGGACCAATGCTAGCGAGAGTTAGATGAGTCTGGAAAGATTCCGGGGGCAAAGTCATCCCCGGAAACACCTGCTGCACCACCTCACTGTTGGCACGTCAAGGAGAAGCCAGACAAGAGACCCGCTCACCGCACCCACGGAAACACTCCCAGCTCCTTTCCATCGCAGACTGCCAACGTTTCCGCAGGTGGTGGCCATGTTTCCAGATCAGACGCAAGGCCACGGGGCAGATGCAGGGCAGGCGTCGGCGCTTCCTCTCAAAGGAATGCCAACCCGGCAGCCGGCCCGCTGCATCGCAGACTCTACGTGTCACTTTGGGGATTTGGACTTTATTGGGAGCCAGACGCAGAGTCATGGGAGCCAGGTGTAAAAGTGTGAGGTGCACAGAATCAGGGGACACTGGGCAGGCACTAGCGCCAGCTGCAAGTCAAGCGGAGGGCACGTCTGCCCCCGGCGCCTTACAATTTCACAGTTAGAGGATGTTTCTAGACTACAGGAATTCTACCTGGAACCTCAGAGCTGGCACTGATGGGATGCTCTTAATGACATCTCTATGACCCTTTTATGCTTCCTGGGGAAGGGAGGAGACGGGGAAGGGCACGGCAAGGCCATCGCGGAGTGTTATTCTCTTCCTGGAAAAATGGAATTCAAATAAACAACTTGCTCAAGATCGTTCGGCTACAAAACTGAATTGAAATTTAAGGCTTGCCCGGTGTGGTGGTGCTTGCCTGTAATCCCAGAATGCAGGAGGTGAAAGCCTGAGAAACGGTTGTTCAAGTTCTGTCTTGGCTACATCACTAATGAGGCCAAGCTTGGAGGGCATGAGATCCTACTGAAAAGAAAAAAAGAGATGACTACACATTTTCTGTTTAAAAATCAAGTAGAATGGACTCCAAAGTTGGCACTGTTTCTATCATAATGCATAATAACATCAGGTGATGGTTACTAAACAGAGGACATGGTGC
Source organism: Rattus norvegicus (assembly GCF_021556685.1). Taxonomy (NCBI): domain Eukaryota; kingdom Metazoa; phylum Chordata; class Mammalia; order Rodentia; family Muridae; genus Rattus; species Rattus norvegicus. The sequence goes on along the minus strand of NC_141534.1, from coordinate 248,359,647 downwards.
AGCCAGGCGTAGTCCACATGCCTTTAATCCTAACAGGCAATGGGCAGAGGCAAGCGTAGCTCTGTGAGTTCAAGACCAGCCTGGTCTACATTGCGAGTTCCAACCTCACAAGAGACTGATTAAAATGCACCCGGTGTTGGCTTTCCTTATTTCTCTGTGTCAATCACCTTCCCTAATTCCTTCATCCTGTAGCACCATCTCCCGTGGAAACTACCTTCTCCAGGTTTTGGTTTCTCTTTGGTGGTCAGAATTCAAATGAGTGGCTCATTTTAGATTACAGATGGAAAGAAAAGAATCTCGGGCCTTAAGTCTGTTCTCAGGCCTCCTCATGTCGGGCATCCGGTAGATTTTGATCTTTGATGAACGACTGATGGCCACTTTCCCTCCCGTGATGTAAGTGGATTGTTGGGGACCCACAGACACCTTGCATTTGACCTGTTAGGGATGGCTGGGCTTGGCTGGGCTTGGGCGAGGGGCTCTGCCTTAAAACTGATGTATGGGATAGTTTTGCTGTTGGTTTTGCACTCAGTGTTGAGGGTTTGGATTATTAGTCCTGATTACTCATCGACGAGCAATGTTTCCCAACTCGACCCAAGGTGTCGGGTTTCGTGCTTGTGATCTCCACATGCTGGAGGCTACAGTGAGAGGCCTATGAGCAAGGCTGATCTGGGTTACATAACAATTGAAGACAGTTGGAGAAGCATAAGCAGGAGAAAAGAGGGATGGAGGTAGTAGGAAGATGTAGAACGGGGCTGGAAAGGTGGTCCTGTGAGGGCGATCTGTCAGGACTCTCGGTTGTTAGTCCCACCACCACCATGGGTTGGCTCACAACACATTCACTTGTCACCGAGTTCGATATTTCTTTCTTTCTATTTTTATATTTATTTATCTTACTCGGATGAGTATTTTTGCCTGTGCACGTATGCACACCATGTGTGCGCCTGGTGCCTGCAGGAGTCTCAGATCCCTTGGAACTGGAGTTGTAAGGATTGCAACCCTACTGTGTGGGTGCTGGGAATTGAATCTCACACATTCTCCAAGAACACGTGCTCTTAACTACTGACCCATCTCCCCAGCTCCAAATATTTCTTAAAATATACGCCACAAAATTTTTCTAAGACAGAGTTCCTATCCAGTCAAATGGATGAATATTTATTGCTCTCTTTTGAGAATACATATTAAAAGTTTTGGAATATTGCTCTTGAAAGTAAAATCAGGTTTAATGTTGCTGCCAGCTCATCCTGTCATGGGACTCTCTCTTTACAGAAAGTTCACAGAACCGCTACTGAACAGGGTCCACTTTGGGAAACCCCACTCTATTTAACCAGCCTGTGTGTAAAGGTGCTTTCCCAAGGGGTAGGAAAGTGGCTCAGAGGTGAAGAGTACTGGCTGCTCTTCTAGAGGACCGGGATCAGTTCCCAACATCCATGTAAGGGAAGCCACGATGGCCTACAACTCCTGCTCCCATACAGGCACCTGAACTCACATGGTATGCACACGTGCACACACAAACAGACACACACACACACCCCACACACACAACCCCCCACACACACGCGCACACACACACATGCAACACACCCCCCCACACACACACACATGCACCACACACACACATACATGCAACACACACACACACACATACCCCACAGACAGACAGACAGACACATACACACACACACAGACACCCACCCACCCACACACACACACACACACATACACACACACATGTACCACACACAAACACACAGACACAGACACACACACACACGCAAACACACATACACACACCCCACAGACAGACAGACACATACATACACACACACACACACACACACACACACACACACAAAATGTCGGGCACATACATAGAAAATTTCAAATCAAATTAACTTTAATTTAACTTTTTATTGATTCCTTGTGAATTTCCCATCATGCACCCCAACCCCATTCACCTCCCTGTCCCTTCGTACCCACCCTTGCAACCTCTCCCCAAAAGAAAATAAAATCTTGTGAAAGTTATGGGGTGTCACAATGTGTCACACAGTATACCCTTTGTCCACACATCTTTACTTGCAATGAGTCATTGGTCTGGTTCGAGGTCTCTGGCTCCTGCTACGTTGTCAATATTGGATCCTCTTGGGGACTTCTCAGATATCCTATTGTTGCCCTGTGTTATGGAGGTCCTACAGCTTTGGATCTGCAGGACCTGCCCCTTCATGAGCTCCAGCAGATCAGATGGGGTAGATGTTGGGGTGGGCCAAATCAGAGCCCTGGTTCTGGGCCTGGGTGGTAGCCGAGCTAGTCAGCCGGCCAGCTCTCCTGCACCCACAGCAGCAGGAGAGCCCTCCGGCACCGCCCTCCCTAACTCACCCAAAGCAGCAGCCAGCAAGGGGCTGGGGCAGCTCTCTGCTCTCGTGGCTTCAAGACTGGCTCGCCCAAAACCACCCCCACCCCAACCCACCCCAGACCCTCTAAACCAGAGCCAGCTATTCTGTGCTGCCCAGGCAAGGTACAGGGCCCTCTCTGTGGAGTGTTGCAGCCCTTGAGGGACAGGGACAGCTCTCTGGCTTTCATTGCCTTGGGGCCAGCTCTCCCACCTGCCATATGTGGTGAGGGACTGGTGGGGGTGACATTTCTCCCTCTTCTATGCCACTGCATGGCAGACAAATAGCAGGGTCAGCTCTCCCATGTTCACATCCTCGGGATTGACTCATCTGCAACTCCCCAAGCCAGGGACAGTTCTACTGTGCTTCCTGTACAAGGTACTGTCCTGGTCTCATGCCTTTGGGGCCAGCTCTCCCATGTTCCCCAGGCAAGGGGTGAAGCCAGTTCTGCACAGCCCTCAAAAGTCAACATGGCCCCCAAACCACAGCCCAGACCAGGGACGTCTGCCTGGCCTTTAGTGGTAGCTGACTCCTGCTATGGCCCTAGGAGGCAACAAGGGCCAGGACCTCACCATGGCCTGAGGTAGCATCACCAGATACTCACATCAGGCCCTTCCTCACTACCCTGGAGTCTCCAGTTCTGCCTCTCTTTATTGTGCCCCCATCCTTCTGTTTCTCTTTCTCGTCTATTCCACCACTTACTGGCTCATCTCAGCCCAGGGCCTATGAGTGTCTGGAGTCATCTCAGGAGCGGTCTCAGAAGAGCTCCACCTGTGCCATGGGACACTGAGCTGGGGCCATCTTGAGTATACTCCGCCCACCTGGGCCTGGGGGCACTGGGCTGAGGGTTGTCTTGGGTATGATTTGCCCACCCAGGCCACATGGCCCTGAGTGCCGGTGATCTTGGGAGTTCTCTGCCCACCTGGGCTTGCATGGCACTGGGGTCAGGGTCCTCTTGGAACTGGACTCCATGGTGCTAGACTTGGGGTTTTCTCAGGCTTGACCCCTGTCTGGCTGTGTGGTCCTGGCTGGGGGTTGTTTTGGGTACGGTTTGCCTGGGGCCTCATGGCACCAGAAAGGTTTCAAATAAAATCATTTTTAACAGTGCGTGTCCAACCTGTAAGATTTCCATCCCAGAGTATGATGTGATGACTCTCATTTTTATCTCTACCTCACTGTCTACCCTTCCTCTTTTTATCCACCCTTTCCACTTTGGTTTAGGTCACCTGGATTCTTGGCAGCAAGTTAAATCTTCCACCTCTATAGATGGCTGAGAGTCCTCTTATCTAAGTCCCCCTTGGTCATTCCCGGATTCCCTTATTCTGATCCCCAGGTTCAGAAAGGTTTGTGATTCTCTCCAGGAAGCAGAACTCCATACAGGATGTGCCTGTCACTGGAAAGCATCCTTCAGCATCCAGCCTGATTCAGACCCTCCCTCCTGCCTAGCAACTTTGAAACCCCTTTCCCAGCACTGAGCCTGATATAGATTGGATTCTGTGCCTTTAGAGTTTATATGCTGGAGTTCTAAACCCCCTACCTCAGAATATGACCTTATTTGGGAAAAGGTTTGTTGCAGATGTAAGTAATTAAGCAAAGCTGAGGTCATATTGGAGCAGGGAGGGCCCCTAACCCAACATGACTGGTGTTCTTATAAAAAGGGGAAATTTGGAGGCAGACATGCACAGAGGGAGAACACCATGTGAAGATTGGAGAAACCCTGACACAAGCCAAGGATCTACCAGAAGCCAGGAGTGAGGCTTTTTCCTCAGTGCTTTCCAAGGGAACGTGGCCCTGCCGAGACCTTGATCTCAGACTCCCAGCCTCCAGAAAGTGAGAAAAGACTTGGGTCTGTTGGGTAAGCCTCTCAGCTTGTAGCGCTCCACTCCAGCAGCTCTGGCAGATGAACTCACAGCGTGAAGTCTCTATTTACAGCCCCATTCCGTTCCTGAAGCAGCTCCCTGAGGATGGAAGGAGGCGAAAGACAGTAGGAACTGAGCCTCGCTTTGTTGGGATCCCACCACTTCCGGTGACCCCTCAGTAGCAGCGGCATGAGTTCACGTGTGTGTTTCTGCCCTGGTCTTAATTTCCATTCTGTCTCTGCCCTCAGGTTTATCACCCCAGACTCCTCCCGTGGTCTGTGGGAGTGGCGCTGTGGCTTTCCTCTCAGGCCTCTGGGCTTACTCCCGACTTCTGACAAAGCAGTGGGACACTGTCTCACCAGGAAAGCATTCGTGCTATGCCACACCAAACACCTACCAGATGCCGAAATGGGATTCTGGCTTCAGAGGAGGTGAGGCCAAAACTTCAGGCTCTCTCACAACATAATCAGACCGAACCCTCTACTTTTCCCCCCTGTGGAGACGCACGGGCTACAGGTTGCCTGTATTCAACACCGACAAAAGCCATTACACCTAAGATTATCGGATAAGCACGGGCTTCCAAATCTAGCACTAATGACACGAGGGCCAGATAGCTCTTTGTTGCGGGCACTGTCCTGTGTATGGCAAGACGACCAGAAGCGTGCCTGGCCTCTCTACATTAAATGCAAGCAACAACTGCCCTCTTCCAAGTAATGACAACCACAAATGTCTTTAGATATTGCCAAATGTCCTCTGGGGCGTGGCAGGGTTGAACACAGTCAAGGTCCACTGAGCTAAACCAACCTCAAAGAACACCGACTCTTTATATTGAGATCTTAAAGCCCAAAGTCATTTTATTTTATTACTTCAGTGATTCTAAAGAACCATCTCCTGTTGGTTACAAAAAAAACCTACAAAGAGGAGAGAAGAGACTAGAAGAACATGGTAATTTCCATTGTCTTGAGTTTTGAGTAGTAGATTTTTAAGTGAATTGTGTTTGCAGTCTACTTTTCTGGATTCTTTTTCTGTTTTTCTTTCCATTTCCTCTCTCTCTCTCTCTCTCTCTCTCTCTCTCTCTCTCTCTCTCTCTCTCTCTCTCTCTCTCTCTCTCTCTTTTCCCTCTCTCTCTTGTTTGTCAACACAGAGTTTATCCGTGTAGCCCTGGCCATCCTGGAACTTGCTCTGTAGACCAGGCTGGCTTTGAATTCAGATTCACCTGCCTCTGCCTCACAAGTGCTGTGATTGAAAGTGTGAGCAGCCGGGGTTGGGGATTTAGCTCAGTGGTAGAGCGCTTGACTAGCAAGCACAAGGCCCTGGGTTCGGTTCCCAGCTCTGAAAAAAAAAAAAAAGAAAAAGTGTGAGCAGCCACCACCCAGTCTGGATTTTTCCATTATTTGCCCTATTGAGTATGTATTAGTTTATGAATGGAAAAAACAATCTATTCGACCAGTGACTTTGGCACCTTTTTGTTTGTTTGTTTGTTTGTTTGTTTATAAGAAGACCCTGCTGCACACAGGGTGCACATCCTAGGAAGAACAGAGGAGGAAGATAAAAGAGAAAGCATGGTTTGAATCCCAGAACTCCATCCCTGCCAGATGGAGCCAAAGGAAAGTGCGGGGATAATTATGAATCACACCGAATAGCGAGGCTTTCATTACTGAGGCTGTGCAAGCCATGGAGCCTGAGCTAGCTCGAGATTCATTCCCCTGCCTGTCGGTGACTCTCTAGTCACCAGCATGCCCTTGGAAGGTCCTCTAGGGTCTCCCTGGGTAGGCGTTCTCTTTTCCCTAGCTCCTCCAGACTAGCACCCTTCTAGGAAGAAGATGGTGGCAGACACCATTCGTCATTACTACTGTGTCCCACATCTGTCACAAGTGCCCTTTCTTCTTCTCAACCACCTGTGGAGTCAGAACAGTAATCCCCTTTTCAGAGACAAAACCCCAAACTCCATGAGGCTACATGGCTTCACCAAGGCTACACAGCCTTTCAGGAGTCAGCATCAAAGAGCCTAACTGCATCACCAAATAATCATCCACTTTACTGTCCAACTTTACAGGTGATAAAAAAAAGATACCCGAGGACACACAACGAACAGAGCTGTGCTGAACAACACTCTCGTGGCGTCTCAGTGGTGCCCTCACCTGAGGAGGAGGGAAAGGGATGACAATTCAGTAAGGGATTGTTGAAGTCAGGATAACAGTGTGGTTTGTTTGTTTATTATTGTGTGTGGTGTGTGTGTGTGTGTGTGTGTGTGTGTGTGTGTGTGGTGTGTGTGTGTGGTGTGTGTGTGTGGTGTGTGTGTGGTGTGTGTGTGGTGTGTGTGTGTGTGTGTGGTGTGTGTGTGTGGTGTGTGGTGTGTATGGTGTGTGTGTGTGGTGTGTGTGTGTGTGTGGTGTGTGTGTGTGTGGTGTGTGTGTGCTGTGTGTGTAGTGTCTGTGTGTGGTGTGTGGTGTGTGTGTGTGTGTGTGTGGTGTGTGTGTGGTGTGTGGTGTGTGTGTGTGTGTGTGTGTGGTGTGTGTGTGTGGTATGTGTGTGTGTGTGGTGTGTGTGTGTGGTGTGTGTGGTGTGTGTGTGTGTGGTGTGTGTGTGTGTGTGGTGTGTGTGTGTGGTGTGTGTGTGGTGTGTGTGTGTGTGGTGTGTGTGTGTGTGGTATGTGTGTGTGTGTGGTGTGTGTGTGGTGTGTGTGTGTGTGGTGTGTATGTGTGTGTGTGGTGTGTGTGTGTGGTGTGTGTGTGTGGTGTGTGTGTGGTGTGTGTGTGTGTGGTGTGTGGTGTGTATGTGTGTGTGTGGTGTCTGTGTGTGGTGTGTGTGTGTGGTGTGTGTGTGGTGTGTGTGTGTGTGGTGTGTGTGTGTGTGGTGTGTGTGTGTGTGGTGTGTGTGTGTGTGTGTGTGTGTGTGTGTGTGTGTGTGTGTGTGTGGTGTGTGGTGTGTATGGTGTGTGTGTGTGGTGTGTGTGTGTGTGGTGTGTGTGTGTGTGTGGTGTGTGTGGTGTGTGTGTGTGGGGTGTGTGTGTGCTGTGTGTGTGGTGTCTGTGTGTGGTGTGTGGTGTGTGTGTGTGTGTGTGTGTGGTGTGTGTGTGGTGTGTGTGGTGTGTGTGTGTGTGTGGTATGTGTGTGTGTGTGGTGTGTGTGTGGTGTGTGTGTATGGTGTGTGGTGTGTGGTGTGTATGTGTGTGTGTGGTGTGTGTGTGTGGTGTGTGTGTGTGTGGTGTGTGTGTGGTGTGTGTGTGTGTGGTGTGTGTGTGTGTGGTGTGTGTGTGTGTGTGGTGTGTGTGGTGTGTGTGTGTGGTGTGTGTGTGTGTGTGTGGTGTGTGTGTGTGGTGTGTGGTGTGTGTGCGTGGTGTGTGTGTGTGGTGTGTGGTGTGTGGTGTGTGATATGCATGTGTGGAGGTCGGAGGACAACTGTGTGGAGCTGGTTCTCTCCTTCCACCTTTATGCTGGTTCTGGGGTTCATATTCTGATCACTAGGCTTGCAGGGCAGGTATTCTTATCTAGAGCAGATCAACTGAGGTTATATTCTGTCCCCTGGACCAACAAAGAGGCCCTCAGTGCTTGCTACCAAGCTTGATAGCCTGAGTTCGATCCCCTGAGCTCACACAGTGGAAGGAGAGAATTGATTCCTGAAAAGTGTCCCCTATACATAAGTCACGGTGCATACACATCCCCTCCCCTGCCCCCGCTGCTGTGCCCTACAAATAAATTCATGTTAAAACAAATCTGCCTTTATCCTCTGCCCCCAGTTGTTAATTGCATTCTCTGGCTTCCGTGTCCTTGTTCCTTAAAGAAATTAAAGGCAAGATTTGCTGGCCTCTGCCTCCTGGGTGCTGGGATTAAAGGCAGGCACAATGACCACCCAGCCTGGTTTTTTTCTTTTATTTACCGTATTGAGTACGAATTAATTTATAATTGGAAAAAATCTGTTTGACTATTGACTTTGGCACTCTTCTGTTAGCACTAAGACCCTGCTGCACACAGGATACAAATTCTCAGCAAGCACAGAGGAGGAAGGTAAGAGAGAAAGCGTGATTTGAATCCCAGAAACTGTTACTATCTACCCTGCCATTCCTTTATTTTCTTTAAGGAAAAAAGTGAAAATATATTTAAGGAGAAATTAGCTAATTTACAAAGCCACTTAGAATACCCCTGCACACTGAGCATTCGGGAAACAGTAGGTGAGCTAAATTTCACGCAATGAGCTACTGAGAATTAGGCAGTGGCTTGCAGGAAGTATTTTTTTTTCTCTTGACTTAAAGTAAATTGCTGTCAGCATGAAAAATCTGGGCAAGACAAGTAAGTCAAAAGAACAAGAACAGTCACCTATGGTGGTAACTAAGATAAACCAACTTTCCATTGTATAAATATGTATGTATTGGTTACTTTTCTATTGCTGTGATAAAACGCCACGGCTAAGGCAACTTATAGATGAAAGAATTTGGGAGGATGGAGTGGAGTGGGGTTGAGGGGCTTATGGTTCCTGAAGATTAGGGTCCATAATGGTGGGGATAGCAGACAGCAGATGTGATGGCTGGAGCTGGAAGCTGAGAGCTCAAAGCTTGCATCTCCTACCACAAAGAGGAATGTACACCAGACAAACTCAAAACAGTGAAAGTCTTTAAGCTCTTAAAAAACCACTACCAGTGACACACTTCCTCCAACAAGGCCACACCCTCCTAATCCTCCCCAAACAGGTCCACCAACTGGAGACCAAGCATTCAGATGCCAGAGGCTATAGGAGAGTCACTTCAAACCAACACAGTATTGGAGGCAGTCTCGGGGGTGGGGAGGGGTGTTATATATGCCCCAGCGTGCACATGAAGGTCAAAGGACAGATCTGTGGAACCCATTCTTTCACTTTTACATCAGTTATAGAGCTCAAACCTTAAGTCATCGGGCTCGCATCTGCTGGCCCAATGGTAGCTAAGTCAAATGAAACAAAAGCACTTTTTACTTTGAAAACATTCACACATAGAAGGCTGGAAATGGTGAGAATGGGAGAATCCTGGTGTCCTGAGATGCCTACTGGACTTTGGACAACCCTTTTCAGTAAATCCCCCTTACTCCTGCCTTCAAACTTCTGGAACAAATTCCAGCCCCCTCGTGACTTCATTTCTCTATGTTTGCTATATTCCTTCAAAATGTGTGCCTTGTCCTTTTAAACTTTATAATACCAATACAACAACTTTAAAAATTATAATATGCCCATATCATGCTGCCAGTGTCTATGTTTCCCTTGCTGTCACAGAGATGTTCACTGCACCCACATTTTGGACCGCCCAATATTTCTTAAACTTCTTTTAATCCGCAGGTCTCCCTCTGTCTCTTCTTTCTCCTGGCAGTGTGTTTGTTTAGGATACAGAGTCCTTTGTTCTATAGACGTTTCATCTCTAGGTATTGCCGAGGGCATCCCTACGGTTTTCCCAGTAGTCTCTGCTGACCTACATGCTTCTTGTAAGTTTGTAGTCTTGCAGGCATAGTCGAATTCCGATTCGATTTAGGACCCAAACTGTATTATGAATAAAACGATGGATTTCCATTTGGGAGATATGTGTCTGCCTCTTGATTTCTTCTTCTGAGAAGGAAGCAGCCTTTGAGAAGCATAGCTCAGATCCGAGTGGTGTGTCAGGAGCCCCACAGACTGTGGATCTCAATTTATGAGTACTTTCCATTTATTAGCTGGGATTTCCTGTGAAGAAAAATGTACCATCATCCCAAAATACAATTCACAAAGAAAAAAACAAGATGGACGTGTAAGGTTTTCTTTTTTCTTTTTTTCTTTATGGCCAACTTTCAAAATAAAGAGCCAGGACTGGGACTTAGCTCAGTGATAAACCGGTTGCCTCACATGTGGGTCCTTAGCTTGACCTTCAACACCACAGAAGACAAACAAAAATCAAACAACCAAATAAATAAATCCCTGGCATAATTCAAAGGGGATTAGTGCAATTTGCTGCTTCGTTCTGTAATACTCTGTCGGTATCTGTATATTAAACCATGTGGATAAATTTACTTCGTCTGCTTGGTGACTTTATTTATGCCCAAAGGCTCCTAAAGCAGCACTATATGACTCAATCCCCAGAGGCTTGGAAGACTTTCCCCGTAAAACGATTAGAGCTGAGGTGCTTTCTTGTGGGGAACTTTCTTTTTTTCTCCCACTAATGGCTCTGTCATTTTAGGTAGGCTGTATTATTCTAGAAAATTATCCATTTCATCTACATTTTCAAATATTTTGTGTGGCGCTGAGAAAAACAGTCCCTTGTGTTTGCTCTTCAAATTCCCTCTGCTTTGATAGTCACTGCTGCATACCGAGAGGCCAGTATTTCTAACTTTAGGGGTTTGTGTCCTCTCCCCGTTCTCGTGACCATCTTGTGTATTTTATTCATTATTTTCATTATTTTGGCCTTGGGTTTATTCATTCATCCTATTTGTTAATTCATTCATTTCTATTTTCATATTCATCAATCCCTTCCTTTTGGACTATTTGGCAGGATTCTCCTGGTCTTGTTTTTTAAATAAGACGTTTGATTCGTTTAATTTTATATTGAGCGGCACTGACATCTTTTAATGTTAGTCACTGCGCTCTACTGACTACCTTAGCGGAATATATAAATTTAGTTATTTGTGTTCCTGCTATCACCCCCCCCCACACACACACACCTCTGTATTTCTAACTTGTCTATCTAGCAGTGGCCTAACATCAATTTTCTTTTTCATGGCTGGGAAGAGGCCTCAGCGGGTAATGCAGGTTGCTCTATAAACATGAGAATCTGCGTTCAAATCCCCAGCATGTGCGAAGCCAGTCAGGGCTGTGTATGCCTGTAACCTAGCACTGGAGCACTGACCTAAGAGTCACTGCCTGAGAGCTCATGGCAGGGCAGTGGAGCTGGAAAGCGGTTAGCTTTGGGTCCAGTGACAAACCCTACATCAGGGCAGAAAGATACCCTTTAGCCTCTGCACGCATGTGCACAGTGTCTCTCTGGCCTCAGCATGTACATGTGTCTCTCTGGCCTTTGCACACATGCACACATATGTCTCTTTGGCCTCAGCATGTACATGTCTCTCTCTGGCCTTTGCACACATGCATACATGTATCTCTCTGGCCTCTGCATGTATGGGTGTACAAGTGTCTCTCTGGCCTTTGTACACATGTGCACATGTGTCTCTCTGGCCTCTGCATGTATGGGTGTACAAGTGTCTCTCTGGTCTTTGTACACATGTGCACATGTGTCTCTCTGGCCTCTGCATGTATGGGTGTACAAGTGTCTCTCTGGCCTTTGTACACATGTGCACATGTGTCTCTCTGGCCTCTGCATGTATGGGTGTACAAGTGTCTCTCTGGTCTTTGTACACATGTGCACATGTGTCTCTCTGGCCTCTGCATATATGGGTACACAGGTATGTGCACCCACACTTGCATGGTCGCAACCCTGTCTTGTCAGAAATCAAGACTGAAAGCTGTGCTTTTGAACTTTAATTTGCATTTGTCTTAAGATCTTTGCCTGTTGTCTGTTTTTACCCTCTGCCTTCAGAGTAGCCTCTTGGGTAGACAGTCAGACTTTGCTCCCAGCCAGACTGGAAATCTTTTTCTGGAACTCTCTCTCTCTCTCTCTCTCTCTCTCTCTCTCTCTCTCTCTCTCTCTCTCTCTTTTCTTTTTAAAGCAATGTGTGCAAATGAAGTCCATTTACATTTACTGGGCTGACTGATGTGTTTGACCCCAGCTCTGACATCTTATTTTATCTTATGATTAACTTTTAATATCATTTTTATCCCCGAAGCTCCCCTGGCAGTCTCTCAATCCCTTTCCCTGGGCGGAGTTCCACACGGGTCTCTCCAGTTCTCACCATCCTTCATGCCGGTTTGGGTGCTATTTTTGTGTCCTCCCCGGTCATGTATCATAAAGCTTGCAGGCCTTGGGCTGTTAAATCACTTAGGAGTCAAAGCTCATCGGCCTCGGGTGATCATCAGGAATGAAGAGGCTGTTTAGAGAGGCTCAGCCAGGCTTGTTTGACATAGGAATGAACCCGGGAGTTTGAAAATTAAGAGACAAAGGGTGTTAGGAGAAGAGGGAGCTGTTTCTGGGAGCATTTCCCCTTACTTAATGAATTACTAGATTTGTGGCTGCCCCGTCCGGCGGCGGGTACGTCTTTCAGCCTGCGGACCCAGAGGTGTCACGGGCTCTCTCTGCTGGATCCCCGCTGCCCTTTCCGTGAACTGTGACACTTCCTGTCACCCGTTTATTTTCACTTCTCCCCTGGCAGCTGTCCACAGCAATTGGCATGCATTCGAAATCATTTGCTACTTACTTGAGAATTCACACGACTGCGGAGGAAAAGGAGAGGGAAACAACCATTCCTGGGGACATATCACCGTGAATTTAAAAGGAAAGTCAACACTGCAGAAAACTCACTCATTCCCTCCCTTTCTCTCTCCTCTCTCTCTCTCTCTCTCTCTCTCTCTCTCTCTCTCTCTCTCCACCTAAAAGAGAGTAAGGCTTAAGTAAGGATTAAGGGAGAATGCCAAACAAACTATAGGAGGGAAAGGAAAGTTAGTGCCTGTGGGGGGTGGCATGTGCCGGCTGCACACCCTCTACAGCCCCAGACCCCTGCAAAGCAGTTCCGCAGGAATTAAGCCTCGGCCCATTGTCACCCTACCTGTTACATCTGCTCTGCAGTTTAGTCCCTGACTCACAGGCCACAGCTTGGGGGGGGGGGGGCTCTGGGGAACTTTGATTTGGTCTTAGACGCATGGACCTTGCTGCTGGTAAGCAGATGTACGGATGTGGGGGGGAGGGGCGCTCAAAGGAAGGCAATATGGTCCCTGTGGAGACTGGTTCGCACCATTTTGCATTCAAATGCTTAGCACTGACACCCTGTGGACCCTCTCAGCCCTGGTTTCCCCCCCAAATAACCACTTGGAAATAGAATATCACACAAGGGTTTTTAAGTCAGTGGTCTTCAAACTGTGGGTACACAGCCAACATCGCCACTAGTTGGGATGCATCATCAGGCCTATGTAGATACAGGGCTAAGACTTGAGTATGAGCTGTTTCTTCTGAGACTCACGCTGAGTTTGTTTGTTTTTCTTCCCTCTCTGCTATCTCCTCTCCTGTCTCCCTTTCCTTCCTTCCTTCCCTTCCTCTTTTCTCTGGGTGGTGTGGGATCAAAACCAGGACCTCACATACACTAGGCAGCTGATTTGCTGTGAACCTCATCCCCCTCTCCCCATCCCTTCATACTGACACTTGATTGCTTTGTGGGTATATTTTAAAGTCTTTATGACCTTCCTGCCAGACTGAGCTAGTTCTCTCAGAAGTCTCCCTCCTCTGTCCAGGATACTCTTGTGTGCCACCTCCTGAGATTATCATTCTTTTCGAGAGCATGGGTGGGAGGTTGTTTAGAGGAGCAAGGGCAACTTGTCACTGACTTAGTCACTGAGGGAATGGACATCCCTTCTCCCAGCTAGGAAGGTTTCCAACCCTCGGTGAAGCTTGGCTCATATATTAAGAATTCCTTGACAAGTGCTCCTACCTAAAGACAGGTAATTAAACAAAAACTCCAGAGGCTGGTGCAGGATATGGCTTTATAAATTGTTGGCCCAGGTGCCCTGGACAGCCTTTAAACAAAACAAGCTACTGTCATTGCTTTTGGTGGCCCACCGACACTCAATAGTAAGACCCCATTGTTGACGAGGAATATACTTTGGTCACAGGACATGGAGAAATTTGGCTGGAACCAAGCTAGAAGCATTCTCCTGCTGGCTAACTTTCATGGTGCCAGAAGGTGCTATGTAGGCCATGGAGGGAGAAAAGTTATCAACAGTCTTATAGAGCCGTGAACCCTGCAAACTACAATAGTTCTTGGCCCAGCAAGATTTGCCCATTGGTGGAATAGTGGTTAAGGATTATGGGGGAAACCAGCCGTGTTTTGATTGGATTTCCCAACTGTCCCACAGTCCTCATGCCTGGCCCTGCAAATCTGATCAAGAGCTAGTGGCTGAGGAGATTCGAGGCACCAGAAGGGACTCTATTACCAACACTTTGCAAAATGGTTGCCACAGGTGAAATGGCATCTCATTACACATATTTATATCCATACACGTCCGCTGCTCTCAGCCACCCTCAGAGAAGCTTCATATTGCATGCAGTAGGTAGTCAGCTGTTTATGCAGAGACTCACAAGTGGTCAAAGGGCCGAGAATAAGGGATGGTGCCGTATTTGGTCCTAAATGGACCGTGTATATTACACCTTGCAAGGGGCAAGGAACATCAAGGAAGAAAAACCAGAAAGAACTAGGAGAAAAGGATACTTGTGCGAAGAGACGTCTTCTGGGCATAACATGGACACTGCACGGGTGCACACAAGACCTGTACAAGCTTGGGCTCCTCAACATTCATCATGAGAAGAGGAAGGGCTCACGAAACCCTACCCCTCCCTGAGGGACTGTTGACAGTTAATGGTATCTTGGAGAGTGGTATCTGTTTCTTTCATGCTGCAGCCAGTAACAAGTTGCCCATGTTCCAGTAAATAACCTCTGACCCGCGCTCAGGTAAGCAGCCCCAATTAAACTCAGTGGGAAACATAAGACACAAAAGTAGTGAGGAGACTTGTTGGAAAGAAGGGCTCAATGGGAAAAGGGGGCATGCAAAAGGTCAAAAGGCAGGGTGAAATGACTTAAAATTTCATTGTAGAAAGTGTATGGAATGGCCAAAAGATTTTTAAAACGTAACTACAAAAATTAAAATTCAAATGGGAGTAGGGAGATGGCTCAGACTGTAAAATGTCTGCTGTGCAATCAAGAGAAGTCAAGCTTGGCTCCTCAGCACCCAAGTAAAAAGATGGGTACAGCAATATATCCCTGTAACCCCAGTATTGGAGACAGAAGGACCCAGGGTTGGGGGTATGGAGACAGGAGGACTCAGGGTTGGGGGTATGGAGACAGGAGGACCCAGGGTTGGGGGTGTGGAGACAGGAGGACCCAGGGTTGGGCGTGTGGAGACAGGAGGACCCAGGGTTTGGGGTATGGAGACAGGAGGATCCAGGGTTGGGGATATGGAGACAGAAGGAGCTCTAGAGTTCACTGTCCAGCAAGCCTAACTAAGTCAACAGGCTCCAGGTTCAACCTATCTCAAAACTTAAGGGGGGTTGAGGACTAGAGAGTGCCCAGAGCGCCTGAGTTAAATTCCCAGCACCCACACCAGGGAGCTCACAACCACCTGTTAATTCCAGCTCCCGAGGGGTCAGCTGTCTCTGGCCTCAGGGGACACATGCACTCATGTGCACATATCCAAACACAGACACACACACACTCATAATTCAAAATAACAAATCACTGAAAACAAACAAACGAACAAACAAAAAGATGGATTCCAAGCATCAGGGCGTGCACCTTTAATCCCAACATCCAGGAGGCACAGTGGGAGGCTTACTGCAATTTCAAGACCAGCCTAGTCTACATAGTAAATTCCAGGCCAGCCTGGGGCTACGTAGTGCAACCTTGTCCAAAAATTTAGTTAATTGATTAATTAACTAGTTAACTAATAAAAGTGAAAGGTAGTCAAGGGCGCTATTGGAAGTGGGTCTGGCCTCCACCGCGCATGCACACCTACCCACACACAGGGAGTACAAATGTATCAGTTATTTGTTTCCTAAGGAGTTGCTAATGAAAGCTCATATACAACACCGCTCCAGGTCATGAACCCCTGGAGGAGAGAGGGTGGTGGGAGAGCCAGTTTATCCCTGCTCATCCAGGTGAAGTCTGCTGGATGATTAGAATAGAAAACTGAAGAACTTACTGTAAGAGGTGGGTGACTAGAATCTCCAGACAGTACTTGGGAGGAGCGGCTGTTTCAGGAGCAGTCGAAGAAGGCTACCACAAGACCTACCTGCGGGAATGTGGGTTAAGAGTATAGTGTGGTAGATGTGTTGGAGCCAAAAAGAGAAGTCTTGGATCTGTGCAGTTCCTGTGATCTAGCTGCTGGTAGAAAGCACACGACAGGGGCTGGGGATTTAGCTCAGTGGTAGAGCGCTTACCTAGGAAGCGCAAGGCCCTGGGTTCGGTCCCCAGCTCCGAAAAAAAAGAACCAAAAAAAAAAAAAAAAAAAAGCACACGACAGGTGCTTCTTCCTCTTGTGTATCATGGTTTTTCCTTAGCTATCAAGATGGTATTAGCTTAGATTGTAAGCTAATAAAGATTGTTTGTTGCTAGCATAGTCCCAGTCAGGCATAGTCCTCACTGCAGCAGCCCAACAGCCAAGCAGAAGCATGTACTCCTTGTGTGTGGGTAAGTGCGTGTGCCATGGAGGCCAGAGCCACTTGTGAGAGCGCCCTTGATCATTTTCGTCTTCATCCCGCCCCTCCTCCCAGACTCTCATGACACTGTCTAAGCTTCAAGCTTCAATTCTAACACAGCACACATTGTATTTATATGTCTCCATTATTTATTGCATAGCATGTCCCCAGGACTTTGTGTTTTCAAGTAATAATGACCATTTATTATTCTCCTATGTTCCTATAGATGGAGACTTGCAGGAGGGGAGGGGCAGCTCAGTAAGCCATTCTGACTGAAGTCGTAAAGTCACAGTCAGGTGCTATCTGGGGCTGTGTCCTCTGAAGGTTTGACAGGCTGGTGGGTCTGATTCCACAGTAGCTCAGTCACATGATTGGTTGTTGATAGGAACCTCAGTTCCTCTCCTCGTGGATGTCACAAGGCTGCTTTCGTGTCCTCAGGACATGGTAGCTGACCCTTCCCAGAGTAAGAATTTCAAAAATGAGAGAGCCAGGTAGAAGTTGTATTCTTTTCAAGATGGTCTAAGATAGTGGTTCTCAACCTGTGGGTCATGACCCCTTTGGGTCATGTATCAGATACTTACATTTTGACTCAAAACAGTAGCAACACTACAGTTATGAAGTAGCAACGAAATAATTTTATGGTTGGGGGTCACCACAACACGAGGAACTGTATTAAAGCATCGTCGCAGCTTTAGGAAAGTAGAGAACCCCTGGTCTAAAAAGATGCATAGTAAGACTTCTGCCACATCGAGCTTGTTAGACATGAGTCATCTGTGGCCAGCATTCAAGTCGGGGGGAATGAACTCCACCTTTTCAAGGAAATCATGTCAAAGTATTTGGAAACTCATTTTAGAATCAGCAACAGCAAATAATGTATCTGTTTCCTTGGCAACAGAAGGAAGATGACTATGGTTCTTCTCTGGTCGATGTTTGCATACCTACAGTCAGGAAGGGCTAGCTGGATTCCGAATCCGTGTCAGTTCCCACTTACTGCTCATGGCTTCCAGGGTATTGGGAAGGACTCTGAGTCACAGCCAAGATCAGCAGGGGAAAGTGCTATGGTTAATCAGTGATCTCTGCCATAAATGCCATGGGAGGTGGGGCCGGGA
The DNA here is from genome assembly GCF_021556685.1 of Rattus norvegicus. Classification (NCBI taxonomy): domain Eukaryota; kingdom Metazoa; phylum Chordata; class Mammalia; order Rodentia; family Muridae; genus Rattus; species Rattus norvegicus. The sequence goes on along the minus strand of NC_141534.1, from coordinate 248,342,009 downwards.
GAGGAGGCAAGAGTTTGTTATTTCAGCGGCAGGTGATTAAGCCTGGATAGGAGCACACAGGACCCCGACCTTGCTCTCTTACCGTTTACAGATACTTACTGATGACCGTTAAGAACACAATGAGCGTCCACTAGAGTCCAGTCAAAGCTCTTTGTTGCCACTAAGGACTCTTAACTGCCCACCACACAGCCTCCTTTGAAGTTAAATATGCCCAGGTGTCAAATTTTTTCCTGAAGGAAGAAATGGGATTGAGAGGCCAAACATACTCCATCTTGGGACTGGCCTCCATCTTAAAGAAAAAAAAAATGCCTGAGAACTTGACCTGCAGCAGAACTCAAGCTGCACCCATGTTCCAGAAAGGACTTCATGACTTGTCCTTGGCCAGAGTTACCCGCTAGCTACTTCCTAGCAACAATTAATCAAAGATCAGTCTGATTGTTTCAGATGTACTTTCAGACCATTTGCGATTGTATACGGTCTTGCCTCAGAGCCCTCACCTGTTAGCTTATAGTCGTTCTATTAGATGCTTGCCAGACTGGACACCCCCCTCACTTGCTTCTATTTTCCTATAAAAACTCGTCCTGCTGAGGGTCCCAGGCTGTTCTGCCTTCCCTTCCTGTCCTGTTGTATTGGGTTGGGTTGGAGGAGAGCCCAAGCCTCAGGCTTGAAATAAAGAGTCCCTCGTGCTATTGTACTTGAGACTGCTCCTAGGTGGTCTTTCGGGCTTCACAAACACTTCCTGGCCTTACAGGATACATGCCGCTTCTGGTCTGATAACACTAATCCTACCAGGAGATGGTGAAGAAAAAAAATACAGAGAGTGACCCTGTAGAGAGTAGCTAGTGACCAAACCGTCACCTACCTTGGGATTTCTTACAAAGGAAAAGAAGCCATGCTTCTGTTCTTGAAGTAGCTGGTCCTGAAGCTCTCTTTCTCCTTAGCAACTAAGGCAGGAAACACAGATACGGCATACAGAAACACACCATAAACTCTTCACACAATAGGAAACAACACTGAAGCCACCATAACCCCAGATAAGGAGCAGACCGTGCAGGCAGTCCACATTCAACAGTGATGGAATCTGGATGCACATAGCAAGGGCCCTTAGGCTTACCATGAGGGTAGCACGAGAAGTAGCTATGGAATGCTCTTATGAGAGGACATAGGATAGGGTGGATGTTAAACAAATGTCAAGGCTGGTCTCCAGATTCGTTTATCAGTACTGTTGTCCTGGTTCGGTGGAAGCTTGTATATTATTTACTTTTTTATTGTTGTGACCAAGGTGACTTATAAAAGAAGCATTAGGGGGTTGGGGATTTAGCTCAGTGGTAGAGCGCTTGCCTAGGAGGCACAAGGCCCTGGGTTCGGTCCCCAGCTCCGAAAAATAGAAAAGAAAAAAAAAAAAAAAAAAAAAGAAGAAGCATTAGCTCAAACTTACAGTTTCACGGGTTGGAGTCCATAATGGCAGAGCAAGCAGCAGGAATGGTGGAGAATTTACTTTTGTTTGTTTGTTTGGTTGGTTGGTTTGGTTTTTTGAGACAGGGTTTCTTCGTGAAACCTTGTTTCTCCTGGAACTCACTCTGTAGACCAGGCTGCCCTTGAATTCAGAGACTCATCTGCCTCTGCCTCCCACGTGGGAGGGATTAAAGGCATGTGCCACCACTGGTTAGCTGAAAGTTTACATTTTGGTCCGAAAACACAAGGTAGAGCGAACATAGAGTCTTGGCCTGGGTTTTTGAAACCTCAAAACTCTTTGAGCGGCACCCCTCCTTCAGTAAGGCTACACCTCCTAATCCTTCCCCAACATTCCAATTATTCAAACAAGTGAGCCTATGGCGGCCATTCCCATTCAAGCCACCACAGCAGGGACACAGTTCTGATTCCCCCATTTTATCCCTTTCCATGGTCAGGTCTACTTCTTGTCCAGTAGTCCATTATGTAATGTGCAATGGATAATGCCTGGGGCATGGGAACCTGATGTGTGGTGGACACAATGCCCTGGTCTCTGAAGAGTTAACTGTAGTCCCAGGAGGAAGGAGTGGAAACATGACCTCCATACTGAAAAACTGAAAGTGGTGGCAACATTAGAAGCACTTCAAGCTTTAGAAGCAAAATGAGTAACTATAGTCTGAACCAAGGCAACTCCAGTTTGGGATGTGTATAAGCACTCACACGAAGTGCTGCTTACCCAGGATGTTTGCCACGAAGAGAGGCGGCAGGCCGAGAATCATAGTACATGTGTACTTTGGCACAGAGAAGGGCCCCTCCCAGTTTCTCAAACGTATCTCTGAAAGGACGGTGCATTGCAACTATTGGGGAGCCTGTGTGTGTTTTCTGCATCATCGGAAAGACAAATTATCTCTCCATTCCTGAGCATGCTTTTCGGAGAACGGAGGTTGACCGGAAATCACAGCTGAAAAGTGAGGCCAATCCACGATTGGTTCAATGAGTGGAACTCAGTTCCTTAAGGCGATGGTAGGTGCTCCCAGGAAAAAGGCAACGAAGTCAAATTAAAAACTCTGAGCCCATGGCTAAGGACGGGTAAAAGTCTCACAGCCCAGAGCTGTATACATGAGGCACGGGATCTCCTCTTCTGAGCCCCGTTGGCTCTGTTAAAAGCCGGAGCTAGAAGGCACCAGTGGCCTGGACTTGGTTTTCTATTTGTGGTTGGTAATTGCTTGTGAGTTTCAATTCCTGTGTGTGTTGTGTAACAGAGTTACATTCCAGAATTAGGTAGAGAGGAAAAGTCATCACATTTGGACAAGAAGAACACTGTGTGTGTGTGTGTGTGTGTGTGTGTGTGTGTGTGTGTGTGTGTGTGTGTGTGTGTGTGTATCTGTTCCTTTTCGTTGTTTAACTTTGCTTTTAAGGCAAGGAAATAGTAAGAAGAGGAAAGAGAAAGTTGAAAAAGAGAGAACTTAGGTGTCCTTCCAAGTTCAAACCCTCCCCTCCCCTTCCCACCCAGACCTTTGCTCCAGCCTAGCCTCGATTTTATTCGAAACTCAGTTCTAGAATGTATTAGATTCTAAGGGAACCAAGCAGACATTTACTGTGTGATACCCACAGTCCCCCATACATCTGCGCTCACTTGTCTATGAGTTTTTGTGGGATTCCTCACTGAGCTCTGGAGCACCACGGCTCACCTCTGTGCGACTAAGTGGCTTCGTCTGAGCCCCTTCACCTGCGTTTGGGATGTGAGAGTTAAGTTGAGGTTAAAAAAAAAAATGTAGCTTAAAAAAAAATGTCTCAGACATTTTTTGCTAAGCCATAAATCAACAGTGGTTGAATTAAAACAGATCAAGCCTGGCTTGGGTTTAGACCTCCGTGAGGTCTCTGGCTAGGCTTGAAGGGGAAAAAAAATAATATGAAAGACAAAAAAGGAAAAGAAAAAAAAAAGTCAGCTTCTGCGCATGTCTGGTTGAAAGAGAAGGCTCTCTGCCGAACCAGTCAGCCCTACTAATCAGCGCTCCAGTTGAATCCACACGACACTTTCCCCACATTGACCTCAAACTTAGTTCCCGGTTCTTTCGCTTATTTTTACACCAAGACTGACAAAGAAGATGGGAATCTGTTTAGACAACCCAGAGCCCACCTTTCAGAATCCTTTCGCCGTCCACAGAGTTAGTGTCTAATCTTTAATCTTGGCCTTCATGAGAACAGAGCCATTGCCTCCTTGGTCCCTGGTTTGGAACGAAGATCTCACCATGATGACCAAGGATGCAAGGCAGAATGCCTGGCCCAGAGGGTGGGAGGAGGCTTGACAGCCGGCGCTGGCTTTCTATTTCTTCTGGGTCAGACTTAATGGAAACATCTCTGTTTTCAGAAGGGAATTCAAAGATGAAGGTCATTTGAAAGTCACCTGCGTTTTTATTTTTTATTTTTTCAGAGACGATGTCTACACAGAACCGAGACTGTTTTAATCACAAATCTTTTGGGCATTTTTTTTAAAAAGGAGCAACGTGAAGTTTCCAGAACCAGTGGATTTTGGGGAACACATTGCATTTCATTCTGTGGCTCCACACTTTTGGAATTGGTATTACTTTGGGAACTGTAGGTGTTTAAGAATTATACATGGGTTTCCCCAACTTGTTTTCTTACCTTTTTTATAACTTTTATTCTCCGCCTTTAGTGTCTGGGAGCTTATCTCCGAAGGAAGGCTACTCGGATGCTGTAGCTATCCGGATCTGCCTGGCTTTCATTTCGGCTGATATAATGACCAGATGGTTATTTGATGGGCAATGTAAGTTCTGGAAAGCCAAAGCCTACAGGGGTATCTCACCAATGTTTGCATAAGGCAGACAAGCATCCGAACGGCTTTAATGCTCTCTCCGCAACTCACTTAAGCAGCAGAACTTGAACCTCATCACAGGAAGGAAACCAGAGAGTCTACGTACCAAGAAGGTATATTTGGCCTCTGATCTTGTCTGTGAATATATTTCTATGCCTCTATTTATGTTTGATCCTATACATTTACTCAGTTGTTGGGGGGCGGGGCATTCTCATGCCTCGGCAACACTACGAAAGTCATGTGACAGCCTAAGGGACTTGATTTTCTCCTTCCATTCTTTGGCTTCCAGAAACAACTCAAGTCAGTAGGCTTGGCAGCAAGCTACCTACTGAGCCATCTTGCCAGCCTCTTGCTTGTTATGTGAGACAACGCCTCACATTGTAGCTAGGGCTGGCCTATGTAAGCCCAAGCTGGTCTGAAACTTGCAGCAATCCTCCTGCTTCATCCTCACCCCACCCTCCCAAGGGTTAGGATTAACATAACTGTGAACCAGCACACTCAGCTACCTTGGTCTCTTTACGCAAAGTTTCAAGAAGCCTTTTGCAAACATGTTGACACTTTATATGGCACAAGATAGCTGACATCCACCGTGCTGTGGGGGTCCATGCTGGTTCTTTTCAGGTCCTCACAGTGAGTCTCTGATAACTTTCTTGTTCTGATATCGCTATTGGTTTGTTCTGAATGTCCTGAAGCAATCCATCCCTCCCTGCTCCTCTTGCCCCTTTCCTGTTTCCTCTCTGCCCTTTGCGGTAGACTTGACAATGTCTCCATTTCTGGAGTTTTCAATCCTTTCCCTGTAGATATATTCTAATGTATTACCATTTAGGAAGGGGAAGAAGGCAGAAAGAAGAAGATGGGGGGAGGGGCAGAAGTAGAAGAACAAGGAATAATTAAATGAGCTTGTGACTCTTTTCACATGGCACAGGGCTAATGACTGACAGCTGTGGGGTTCATCACTTGACCCTTGACCTCCCCTGCCCCCTCTGTCTTAGTCAGGGTTTCTATTTCTGCACGAACATCATGACCATGAAGCAAGTTGGGGAGGAAAGGGTTTATTCAGCTTACACTTCCACACTGCTGTTCATCACAAAAGGAAGTCAGGACTGAAACTCACACAGGGCAGGAAGCAGGAGTGGACACAGAGGCCATGGAGGGATGTTACTTACTAGCTTGCTTCCCCTGGCTTGTTCAGCTCGCTGTCTTACAGAACCCAAGACCACCAGCCCAGAGATGGCACCATTCACAAGGGGCTGGGTTCTCCCCCTTAATCACTAGTTGAGAAAATGCCTTACAGCTGGGTCTCATGGAGGCATTTCCTCAACTGAGGCTCCTTTCTCTGTGATAACTTCAGCTTGTGTCAAGTTGACACATAAAACCTGCCAGTACACCCTCTCATGTGGTTCTTGTTGGAGGGAGAACTTCTAAATCTAGTCTTTCCCATCCCTTCTACAGGAAGTCTTTCGGTTAGGTGCCCCCAGGTCCCTGCACTGTCTGTAGTGGAACCTTTTATTGGCTAGCTACCAAACATAGGCAGGCTTTCCGGGGTGTCAGCAAACACAGTGCCTGTGATTCAGAAGCGGTTTTGGTAAGCCACAATCTCACCGCTGCTGCCTCTGACCCGCAGCCACAGGCCAGTCAACACTAGACCCTCAGGCGGCATCCGGAGCTAGGACACCAGAAGGAGTTACTGTCAAGCAAGTTTGGCTTTCTTTAAGTGAAATCGAAATTATGAGATGGACACTTGGGGTGATGGCTGAAAAGTATTTAAGGCAATAGGAACTTCCCCTTAAAGATTCCTGTGTGAAGACTGCTTTAAAACTGACTTGAGGGCTGGAGAGATGGCTCAGTGGTTAAGAGCACAGTCTGCTCTTCCAGAGGGCCCAGGTTCCAATCCCAGCACCTACATAGCAGCTCACAGCTGTCTGTAATGCCAGTTTCAGGGAATCCATCACCCTCATGCAGACAAAACTCCAATAAATAAAAATATGAAATAAAAATTGATTAATTAAAATTAAATTTAATTAATTAAAATTAAATTTAATTAATATTAAATTTGATTAATTAAAATTAAATGTGATTAATTAAAATTAAATTTAATTAATTAATTTAAAACCCTAACTTGAAGATACCATTTAGGGCTGAATATGGTGGGCCAGGCTAGAATCCAAGCACTCAGGAGGCTGAGGTGTATTGATCACCAGCCTGGGACATACGGCAAAATCCTCTCTCAAAACAAAATGAAAATATAAAACGATGTCTTCCAGCCTGCAGAGTGCAAGCATAGTCTGCGATCTATCTATCCAGCAGGATGCAGTGGTGTCCTTAAAACACATGGACAGGACAAACCCAGTGGGAAAGGGATATAGGAAATAGATCAGATCATACCAACCTAAGGCAATGCTGAGTTTATCAAACAGAACTGAGATAGAAAACGCTTTTAAAAGAATTGTATGTTACAGTGGAAAGTAGCTTACCCCCCACCCCCGACCGTCTTAGAGAGACCTTGTCCTTCCTTAAATATGACCTCCATTCAGCAAGAGCAATTTTTATTTTTGAAAGTTTTTCACAAAACCAAGTACAACTCCTGAAATAAAAAGCCTCCCACATGGCATATTTGAAGGCAGAAAACAAACAAACAAACAAACAAAGCCTATGCACTGTGTTAGGTGAAGAGGGGGCTCTGGGACTCTGTTGTCAAATGAAACAAAACGGAGATGTAACAAATAAGAAAAGAAAGCAAGGAGACGAGGTCCTATAAACGCTGGCCCGAGTGGGGAGGATTGCAGAGAATTTCATTGAGAAGAGGTAAGCTATCGTCTACGGTGGCTGGAGAGGAAGCGGGATCTCCCGATAGGGTCTAAGTACCAAGTGAGTATTCCTGAAGACATCAGAGGTGCCGCGCCAAGGACGGCCACTCGTGATCTGCAGTAAGAATCCACGTTTTAAGGTGGGAACACCCCTCAGTTCTTGGGCTGTACTGACTGGTAATTGGCATTTACTGAGAGTGGTAGAAACGGTTATCCATCATTCTACACCGAGTCCATGCACACTGCCCCACACGATCTGTTCTCTGCCATCTTCTACCGAGGTCCACGGACTCGGAGGCCTACCGAAAAGGATCCCATCACGTGTCCCTCCCTCCCTCGATGGCTTCTGGGTGCATCTGCTCACCGGAGAGTGGCAATTTGGAGGAGAAAGAGGCAGCACTGTTTTTCCCCTGTTCTTGTTCTAAAACAGCACCTTGATTCTGGTCAAGGCTGCAGCTTTCTGACACAATGACTCCTACCAGCTCCTCCACACTGCAGCCCTCCCTCCTTTCAGGCCAAGGTACACTAAGTGTCTCCATTAACTTTGCATGTTCCTGATCAAAAGCAGTCTCTCTCTCTCTCTCTCTCTCTCTCTCTTTCTCTCTCTCTCTCTCTCTCTCTCTCTCTCTCTCTCTCACACACACACACACACACACACACACACACACACCTCTTAATTTGAATTACCTGAGATACTGTTTTCCCTGTGGGCCCTCATACACGGGTTAGCTTTTCATTCAAAATTAAAAACTAACATTAAGCTTGTAAGCCAAGAACTTCTCAAAGCTCCATTTCTGTGCTCAATAAGTTTAAACGGCAGTTTAATTTCTTCAGACTCGCTGGAATCATTTTAAATAGCATTTGCTATTGTGAGCATCACAATGGTTAGGTTCAGGTTGCTTGGTTTCTAGATAAAGAAAGGGCCAGGGGTAGGAAGAGATGCACTAGAACGGGATGATGTGGAGTAGGTGGGGTGGGGTACTGTCTTAAGGTCACTATTGCTGAAATAAAACACCTTGACCAAAAATCAAGGTGGGGAGGAAAGAATTTATTTGGCTTATACTTTAACATCGTAGTCCATCACCAAAGAAAGCCAGGACAGGAACTCACAAAAGGCAGGAGCTGATGCAGAGGGCACAGAGGGATGCTGCTTACTGGCTTGCTCCACGTGGCCTGCTCATCCTGCTATCACATAGAACTCAGGACCACCAGTGCGAGGATGGCACTATATACCATAGGCTGGGCCCTCCCCCCATTAATCACCTATCAAGAAAATGTTCTATGGGCTATCCCATAGACCAGTCTTAGGGATGCGTTTTCTCAATAGAAGCTTCCTCCTTGCACATGACTATAGTTCATGCCACGTTGAGATAAATAGAGCCAGCACAGATAGAGTGGGACAGGATGGGACGGGGTGAGACGGGATGGGACGGGGTGGGGTGAGGTGGAACGAGGGGGGATAAGATGGGATAGGATGGTTGGTAAGGTCCCTTTGGGTCTCTAGAAAAGTTCCACAGAAGGAATATGGAAGCCTTTCAGGACAAGAGAGTGTCTTACCAAGGGATTTTGGCGGTCACTAAAGAAAGGGGCACATGCGTCTGGCTTCCTTTCTCTAAGAGTTTCAGTAAGGAATGGAGAATGAGAGAGGAATGTCCAAGAACAGAGCAGTGGACAGAGACACAGTTCAGAGACAGAACGTGGCCTATGCTTAGCTCTCACCAATGTCAGTCTCCGTGTTGGTCCCTTTCTCTCTGATTTCTTTCCCCTCACTGCTGTGGGCATCAAGGCCATCAATTTCAGCTTCTGGATGAACTCAGTCACCCTTCCCCCAGTCCATCTTTTCTTTTGGTATCACTGGGCTTGTAAATTTGGATATTTCTCAATGCTTCATTTCTAAGCCATGAGGTCTAAGGTGCTGGAGTGGCTAAAACAATCAGAGACCAGGTATGAATCAAACTATAAATAATCAGTGAAGGCTGGCAGGCCGTCAGCCTGTCTCCTGAAGGCTCACTATGGGCAGGGTCAGATCGTTCTTACTCATTGCTGTTCCTCAATGCAGGGAACATACTAGATGTTTGATAAATATTCATGTGGTACATTTTGGTATCAGATATTGACTGATAGCTTATTTTAAAAAGAAAAATGTCTTCAGGATGAGTTCTGAGCCTAGAGGCCAGGTGACAAAACTAACAGGAAGTACATTCTCCTAAAGTTAGGGACATTATGATTCCAATCTTAACCTGAAATGCTTCACCTAAAATTAGAGCCGCCGTTGAGGAAATTCCTTGGACTTACAGAGGCTCGGGTATCCCCTCTTGCTTCCCTCAGCAGATGAAAGGAAGCCCATCTGGTACAGGCTGGAAACCAGATGTGCACTGGCCACCAGCATAAAGGTCCCCTGTGCTCACTAGTCCCGTCTAGGAAGTCAGAGAACTTTTGGGAAATGCAGAGGAATGGCCAAATCGGTTTTTCATGGAATGCAGAAACCCAACTGACCCCGTGATTGGATTTCATCCTCTGACCACAAGAGTGCCAGTCGAGGGGAATGACTGAAGTTTCCCTCATCTAAAGTCCATTAGGACCGACTGATCGAGCTCAGTCTTTCAGGCTTTAATTTGCCTACTACCCAGAAGGTCCCCAGGGAAAACTGGGGGCAGCCCTTCCCCCTAAAACTGGCCTAACTCTTTCACACTTTGGTTTCTTTGAAGATAGCATAGAGAAGAATTTTTTTTAAAAGCAATGCGCACCACTTTTTTTTAATTGTAAAAGAAGTACTCTATTCACTGTAGAAAGTGCTAGAAATCTCAAGAGAGTATTAAAACATTTAAAAATATCAGCAACCCCTCCACCCAAAACTAGCATCATCATTGATATTTTTGTGTATTTCTTATGTGTTCTGAGAATATAAGTTGGTGTGGATGTATATTTTAAAAATCAGGACTAATATTTTTCTAAGTATATATCGCAGTCACAATGAACATCATAGAACATTAACTCCTGCATCTCTCACTGCTTTCCCTGATTGATTTCTTTTCTTTAAATTAATGTCTTAGTTTTCTTTCTTTCTTTCTCTCTTTCTTTCTTCTTTCCTTCCTTCTTTCTTTCTTTGGATATTATAATTTGATTATAATATTTCTCCCTTTCCTCCCTCCAACCTTCCCATATATCTCTTCACACTCTCCTTCAAATTCATGGCCTAATTTTTTTTACTAATTGTTATTGCATGCATATATATATATAGAGAGAGAGAGAGATAAACCTGTTTGGTCCACATGGCGCCACTTGTATGCATGTTTTCAGAGCTGAGCGTTTGCTACTGGACAACAAATTGGTGTGCTTTTCCCTGAGAAAGTCACTTCCTATTTTCCTCAGTTACCTATAATGTGCTTGATTTTTTAATAGAGATTATTTAGCAAGGCTTGGTCACACAGGCTTGGAATCTCAGGCAGAGGTAAGATTATGAGTTCGAGGTCAACCTGGACCACACAGAGTTGGAGGCCGGTCTAGGTCACACGGTGAGACTTTATGTCAAAGCATACTTTAAAAATAAATTGGAGAACAGAAATGGCATTAGTAAATCAAAGAGGTGAGCGATATTGAGAATCATAATAGACATCGTCAAATTACTCTTTGGAAAGGTTGTATTGACTTTTGCTTGCTTGGCTGGTTTGATTTCATTTTTCAAAAGAGTTAGCTTCCTTCCTTCAGAGAGTCTTACAAGCCGAGACTCAGGCTTGGCAGCTGCACGGTAAACTGAATAGTAAGATCTGCCTGGGCCGTTGATGGAATCTCACACACACGCTTGTCTCAAGAGGCAAAGAGCTAGGTGAGAGCAACTCAAGTATTCTTTCTACACAAATATTCCATGATGCCATCAGAGTCAAAGACTGCCGCCCTCTCGGGGATCGCCAGCCTCAGTCTTCTCCTTTACCTACCATCAAGGAGGCTAGTGTTGGATTATGCTAACATGTATGATTGTAATTTCAGGTATGGAGATAAAATCAAGTCAATACCTGCTGAGGGAAGGGGTTTGGTCTGGTGATAGTGAAATAGCCAACTGGGAGAAGGCAGATGGGACCTCTGTACACCTTATGAAAGGTCTCAGAAGGAAGGATCAAGTATGTCTGAGGTAGATGACCAATTCAGAATTCTCAGTGTACATTTTGTGTCTTCTGGTTACTCTAGGATGTCATTTTCTTCTCTACTTTTGGGACTCCCTTCTCTCCCTCGTGAGCCTTGAACCAAAGGGTATTTATTTCCTTTCTCTCAAGAGCTAAATAATTAATTTCCCAGCATCTTTTGTAGTAGTATATGACCCAAATTGAGGCAAGTAGTTATCCCACTCAGACCATGAACTAGGAGCTGGTAACTTACCACAAGACAAGGAGAGAATTCCATCTGAAGTATTGGCATGGTGGCAAAATTTAGTTTCTAAATAGTGTCTGTTGTAGCAGTAGCCCCAGGATCCAGGACTAGCAGTGCTGGAGTGACGCTCTGTAGTGTGCATTTGTCTTTGGACAATGCCTTAGCTAGGGTTTTATAGCTGTGAAGAGACACCATGACCAAAGCAACTCTTATAAAACATTTAATTGTGTCTGGCTTTCAGAGGTTCAGTCCATTATCATCACGGCAGGACACATGGCAGCACACAGGCAGACATGGTGCTGGAGTAGAAACTAAGAGTTCTACCTCTTGATCTGAAGGCAGCAGGAGACTGGGATTCCACACTGGGCAGAGCCTAAGGATAGGAGACCTTAAAGCCGACCAACAGTGTGACATACCTCCCCCCACAAGACCATACCTAATAGTGCCACTCCTTATGACCAAGCATTCAAACACGTGACTCTATGGGGGCCAAACCTGTTCAAACCACCACAGAGAATTTCTTCAAAGGCTGTCTCTGCCCTGTTTTCAAGAGTAAAGAAACCAAGTCATTTTGCTACAAGCTGTTGATAAGGTTAGCATGGTTGCAACAGTCATTGATGGACCATGTACTTGGAGACACGGATATCCTGTCTTTCTGTCCTCAGCATAGCTCTTCAAGTCATGAGCCCTTCCTTTTCCTCAGAGAAAGAACCTGACACTCCGAATGTTATCATTTGGCCTAAGTTTTCCACAAGGACAAAGTTGAAAGAACCGTGTAGGGCCTTAGAGGATTTCTGAGACCATCAAGAGCAGCAGCAAGATACCCACACAGAATCATGTCAGTCATTTTGATCAAACCAAAATGCTGAAATGGTTAGAGATTACAGAATCAAAACCTGGACCTGGAACCCTGGGAGTTTAGTCAGAAGGGGTCAAATCATGTGCTCTTTTTAGACTTTGGGTGTGACAGGCATGCGATGGTATTTATCATGGTCATCTAAAAAAAAATCCATGTATTACACAAATGCCTACCATTGCCTCAGAGAAAGGGGGCTGAATGGTTGCTGCTGATACAAACGGATCCCGAGGCCAGTCTCAGGAGCTCTGCAAGTTGGGGAAACGTAAGACCTTTTTCTGTTCTTTCTTTCTTTCTTTCTTTTTTCTTAAATAGACTAATGTTTCAGCTTTACTGTCTCTAGGTATTAGGAGGGGAAAAAAATTCAAAGGTCAAAAATAGAAATTCTAGTTTCTCCCCATGCAGCTGGAATGACATCGAAGTGACAGGAAAATGTGAGCTATGTGAGGGAGAGCGAGGCGGACACGCAGGCGCATACTCACAAGCGTCTCTGCAAGCCGGAACTGGGAGCCCTGGGCATCTAGGAACCCGGAGCTCTGGGCACCTAGAAGGTGTATCTTCCGCACCCAGGAAGGCCTGCTGTCTGTTTGCATGGCTTAAGGGCCAGTCTGTACTTTGGCTTCTGAAATGAAACATTGCACCAAAACAAACGCCTGATTTTCATTAAGCATCCTCAAAAGGAGTCTTTCATTAATTTTAAGGGAAGGTGTTTTGTTTGAGTGTTTTCCCCCTGCTTTGGCAAATGGAATTCGGAGCAGTTAGGCAATGGCTAAGCCAAGCACACAAACCATGGGAAGAGGAGGGGAGGGGAGTTCCTTGAACCCATATGGGGAAGCCAAAATAAATGGCTACTCTTGTTCTCTTGAGAAAACATTATGACAACTTTTTTTTTAACCAAAAAAATATCTCTGATGCAATTGACCAAAGAGAGTAGGAAGAGGAGGCCTGGTTTGGGATACGGAGGCTGGGCCTGCTCCTGGGGCCTGTGAACCCGCCATGTGGCTGGAGCAGGGGAAAGGGCGGAAGTGGCTTTGGACAGGTGCCACCCTGTGCAGCTCGGGAACAGACCTGAGTTTTGACAGATTAAAGATGGCTCCAGCAGATAAGGCAGGAGCTGTGCTGTCTGGGCATTCGCCCAATGCTCTCGTCAACAGTGGCAAAGTGAAAATGCACATGGACAATTCTGGATCAGCGGTGAAGATTTTGGAAGGAAATCTTAGTTAAAAGCCAGAGCGAGAGACGGGAGTGATAAATCAGGCCGGGGGATGTCTGGGTTGAAGGATGCTGCTGCCTGGTGGCTCACTCTGGGCCAACGGGAAGCACTCGTGGGGCTCAACCGGCGTCGACGCCCGCACACTCCCAGCTTATTCTGGCTCTGAGAAAATGAGAATATCTTGGCTAAAGATGTTAGGGCAATGCGGGATTTTCAATTAAAAAAAAAATCTCCAAAAGGCCTGTGGCTTCTTAAGAACTTAAAGGTGGTGCCTCCAGTATGGCGGCTGGGAACTAGGGATCGCTAGAAGGGCATTTTCATTGCCTGAAAGCCGACAGAAACAAGGAAAGGTGGAAAAGAAAAAAGCCAATCATTATCTTTCATAAATGCTTCTTTTGGGTCTCACACCACTGTGTTGACAGGTGGAGTGGTTTGCTTTAACGATAAAGTAAATATTAACAAAAACAAAACTTCTCCGTTGACACAGGGCTGCAAGGAAAGGCCCAGTACTTAGATTGGGCCTGCAGGACATCAGTCTCTCCATCCATCCTGGGTGTTACTAATCCCTGACATAGAAAGCAAGACTTAGGCACAACCCAGGCACAGCAGCCAGAGTCACTCCTATCCGTGTCAGACAAAGGCTTCTCCAGAAAGGATGGTGCTTCAAGGCAAAGACACTCCCTTCTCTGAAGCTCCTAACTGAATGGCCCAGGGAAGGCAGAGGGGAAAAAATTGCCAATTCTGTGTGGGTAGAATTAGGTCTCTTTTAAAAAATATATATCATGATCTGGCGAGAGGGTTCCGAAGGTACAGGAGCTTGCTGCCCAAGGGTGGTACACGGAGTTCGAGCCCTAGAGCTCACATAAAGGTGGAAGGAGAGAACCAACCCCATGAAGTTGTCCATGTCCACACACATGTTGCGGCATGTGTCCCTCCCCACCATACATATGCATACATATAACAACAACAACAATTAATTTAAAAATCAAAACTTTGCATTCTTACCTACTGCATCTTCCAACCTAGTCCACCTCTCTACCCCTGCACTAAGTCAGGTGTTGTCTAGAGAACTGTGAAGGACAGTTAGCAAAAAGCAGGTGCTTCTTTGGGGGTAATTTTTCATTACCAAGATATAGGGGTAGCTTGTAAGACTTCTCTGGGTGGGTTGGAGGCATATCTTTCTATGCCATTTTGACCAAGTCATTCCCTTGCCGAGAATTTTGACTACCTCTTCAAAAACGTAGGAAGAAGTTTTATATAATATGGCTCCAGCCTCCACTTGACCCTCAATCACTGCCCACGTAACACATGCAGGTAAAGAGTAACCCTCCCCTCCCCCCATGCCCTCCCCCCATACCCTCCCCCCATACCCTCCCCCCATACCCTCCTCCCCATCCCTGCCCAACCCTGGAGAAGGAGGCTTTGGGAAGACTGTTGGTCGCTACCCAGTGTCAGCAAGAGAAAGGAAGTAACTCACATGTGTGCGGTATGATGGGGGATGGGTAGTCTCCTGTGACAACCTTGTCCAAAATGCCAAAAAGCCACCTGCTGCTTAAGCCTCTCGAATCTAGAGTCCAGCCACGGTGACTGTTCAGAATGTTTGTGAGCCATGCCATTCAACCCACCTTCTCTTCCTCAGGATCCTAGCTCAGAGTTCATCTCTCCAGGGTAGAACGAACGGCTATCTCTTTAAACACTCCTTTGAACTGGCTGGCTTCATGGGGAATCCTAGTCACACATCCTCTGACACACCAGTACCTGGCTGGGCCTCACTTTGACATTCTTGGGGTCCCTCCTGTCATTACCAACACGTTAGAGTCAGTGATGAGGAAAGCATGATTCCTTTCCACCTCCCTTCTTCTCTGTGACTACAGGTGATCCAGCCATGGGGGCAGGGGTTATCAGTTATCTGGGATCGGGGTACCAGAAGAACTGCACAACAGCCTTCAAAGAAGCCCTGTGACATTGCTACTCACATGCCCGGACCTCTTCACTGGGAGATGTTACTAAAACGTCTACTCTCCTCTTCTCCCCCTTTCCCCCTCTGTGAACCCAGTGATTTATTTTCTGGGTTATTAAAAGTTGTTTGATTTGGTTAGTACCTTATTTATTTAATAGCAGATTCCACCCTGGAAGCTAAGCTCGAGAGCGAGGAAGCTGAGTTGCTATTTCTTTGATAGAGATCTCCTTGGCTCCAGTCATCTTAGTCCAGGCATGCTCAGACCCAAACTGAACATTTGGATTCCTCGGGGGAAGCGGGACAGCAGTAGAGACAGACATAGCCACATGTAAAGCAGGAGGCTAACGGTGCTAACCGGAGGGAAGGGCACCCTGCTGGGATGGAAGGGGTGCTAAATGATACATGGTGCATGAATGGAGCCCAGCAATCAGTCTGAGGCTAGAGGAGACAGCGAGACACAAGTTACTCAGATAACGATCGTCTTTGTGTTAACTCCGATGCTAGACCAAACTGGTTGTCACATTTCCTTGTCACCTGGCATTACTTACTTTCCAGATTTGTGTCCTTCAGTCCATTCCAGACACTGCTATGGGGCTAAAATTCCGGCAACAGACTTTGTGTCTGCTTCCCTCATACTTAGCTTTCACTAGCCTCCCATAATCTATACAAGAAACTCCAGTGTGGGGCATAACTCAGTTGGCGGGGTACTTGCCTAGCATGCGGGAAGTCCTAGGTTCAATTCCTAGGACCCAATAAACTGAATAGGCCCAGAACTTGGAAAGATCTTAAGTTCAAGGTCATCCTTGGTAATGTAGTGATTTTGAGGCAAACCTGGGCTACTTGAGATCCTGTCTTTTAAGTAAATGAATAAGTGCATATGTGCCAAACTCTTGGACTTGGCATCTGAGGATTCCCTTAAACTCCACTATGGACCTAACCGCACTTCTGCCTGTCTCCTGTGCCCACACTGCATCTGTCTACCATTCTGGGAGAAATGATTGTCTGGTTGAACATGAGGAAGCAGCCCTGTAGCTTTGTGAATGAGATTAGCTCTTAGTTTTCTTTGTTCTAGGCTCCTACAATTCTCCCCTTTCAAAATCCTTGATTTCTCCTGACGGAAACTCACCTTCCACTCTAACCTTCCCAGGGTCTCAGCTAGGTTCCAAGACACTGTCAGTTGCACATCGCAGGAGCTCTGATCTGAGACCCTTCAAACAGCTTTCGGGGGCCTTGGCCTTCAACACCACAGGCCTGAAGATGGAGTCAAAGTCGCAAAGTCCACATGAATTGAACCTACTTTATACTTTAGCTGTTCTCCTCACTGACGGGTCCCTCCAGACTTTCCTGAACTTAATTTAAAAGACAATTTAGAAAGAGTCTTACTGGTTCTCATAGTTCTATTGGGCAAGGACCCAGGTTCAAAGCCTTGTCCCGCGATGGCTATAGAAGGGATGCTGAGGCCACGTGGCTGAAAATGCCATTCAGTGCAGCCCAAGACTTCCCAAACCATCCACAGCATGGAGGCATGAGCCTGAACCATCCCCCTTGTAGCCTGGGACCACCCACAAGGGCAGCCATTTCTATCACCCCTTCCCAGGATTCAGATGGGAGTTCTTTCTCCTCATGGTGAACTTGGACTAACGTCAAGGGAACTGACCTCTAGATCAACCACAGTATATTCACAAGTAAAGTTAAGTCACTTAACCTCTGGGTCTTCATTTCCTCAGCCATAAACTGCAGATATACCACATATCTTCCAGCACTCTTCAAATGTAGAGCTGGATGATAGATAGATAGATAGATAGATAGATAGATAGATAGATAGATAGATAGATAGATAGATACATACATACATACATACATACATACATACATACATACATACATACATGGATAAATATGTAAATACATGGATAGATACATAAATAGATGATAGATAGTCAGATGATAGGTAGGTAGGTAGACACATACATACATACATGATAGGTAGACAGATAGATAGATACATACATAGATACATAGAGAGATACATAGATAGGTAGATTCATAGATAAATAGATACATAGATAGATGCATAGATAGGATAAGATACAGAGAAAAGGATAAGTAACTGATGATGGTGGTGACCTCTAGATTGTTGTTAAGGTTCCTAATAGCTAATCAGAACTCCACAGAGTCAGGAAGTTATAGGGACACAGCATAATCCCACAGTGAGCAGGAAAAGGCAGGGCTCTGTTTGCATTTAAAATGTTATCTTCTATTCTTCTCTTCCGTTCACTATGACACAAACCTGCTCTAACCCTGCACAGCCTTCAGCTTGACCCTGTGGAAGTCAAGACTCTGATTTCTTACACACATCCTACATTCTTTTCCAGGATCACACCCAAAGCATCACGCGCAGCAAGCACGTGTTCTGCCCAAGCCACATATCCGGTGTACGCTGTAGTTATCACTATGTGTGCTTTAATTGTTTGAGACTCCACATGCCCTTCCTACTATGCTGTGGGACCAAGGGTTGCAGCAGCAGTCAATATGGGTGTTCCTCTTCTGTTCTTGTACACATCTTTTTCCCTTTCCAACCTCCTGACTGATCAGTCAGTCCCCAGCCATGGGACCTAGTCCCTGAGGTGGGTCCTTCGTAAATACCTTCTGAATGAACAAAAAACGCTCACTATTCACTCTCTTACAAGCCCTTTAAAAGAATGCCACCAACTCAGCTCCTGGCCTGGCCTCATCGGGAGACACGCAGCCCCTCTATGCAGTGCAGGTCAACCAGAAACAGAGTTGTAAAACCGGAGCAGCCCAGTTCATGGAGCCACAAAAGCAGTGAACCTTGTTTTTCCTTCCAGCCTCATAACCTCACCAGGAAGACGGACCACCTTTAACTAGGTCAACCCAATTTCACAGTCTTCACTCCACGCTCGCCCCTTTATGATCGCACTTCCCAGTCAGAGGCACAACATTTACTGTGATGATTTATGTCTGGAAGAAGTGAAGGGTCCGTCCACTCTTGACTGAATCGAACAGACAAGACCTTCCTGTATGGAGAAGTACACCACCTAGAACAATGGGATAGCACTGGCCCATCTCCACTGAAGGAATTTTAAAAGGAATCCTAGGCTGACTAGAGCAAAAGTCTTGGCAACTCGGAGATAAAATTCAGGAAGAAAGGAGAAGCCCTTTAGTGAAACTCGTCCTTTTTGACTCACAAAGAACCATCCGTCACAGGACTTGACCTTCTCACCCCATCCCTTCCTCTCACTTCCAGAATGCCCGAGCACGTCTTCCCGCTCCTGACCCTGCAGAACAACCCTTGCTAAACACAAGGAAAGAAACAGCAGCTATGTAAGAACACCTCACTCGAATGGCCCTTCTCACCCCAGACTGTGGGCTGTGAGTTTTTCCATGTGATTACATGTTGCAGCACAAGAGGTTCAGGTGAGACATAAAAAGAATGTCTATGCACCGTGAAATCTTATTCTGTGCAGCTGAAGATTTTGCTGGGTCGTGGTGCTTGTATTATGCCAGAGAAAAATCCTCCGACATATAATGCTTTCAAGATGAAGGGTTCCTGAACTCTGTGTGCATGCGTGCATA
Source organism: Rattus norvegicus (assembly GCF_021556685.1). Classification (NCBI taxonomy): domain Eukaryota; kingdom Metazoa; phylum Chordata; class Mammalia; order Rodentia; family Muridae; genus Rattus; species Rattus norvegicus. The sequence goes on along the minus strand of NC_141534.1, from coordinate 248,322,923 downwards.
TTTATTAATGGCCAAGCCAAAAAAAAAAAAAAAGAAAGAAAGAAAGAAAAATGCTTGCATTACTCTCATTCTTGTGAAAACTTCACTCCACCTACACTTGTGTAACCAGGTCAAATCAAGCCTGAGTTGTATGAGAACGTGGATTTTTGCTTTAACAAATTCATGAAGTCATGACCCCTTTGTTTTGATGGGCTGCCTGTTCCAGACAGGAAGAAAAGCCACCGATAAAACCAAGAGGTATACAAGACTTCACAATTTATTAAGAAGATTAGCTGGCTTTAGTTTGTCCCCGAACAATTAGTCACCCAGTGTGCATTCCCTGGGAAGCCTCAAAGGTCAGGTAACTCAAGGAATAGCTTGCTCTAATTCTGGTTTCCTTTTCCTTTTTCAATAAGTCGCTGTGCTCTGGGAATGAAGGGTAATTCTCCACACACCTTTTCTGACTGTATTATATACAATGTGACAAGCCCACCTGAAATATCGCATGCTTTTTCAAGAACTGCCTGCTGTGAAATCACAAAGTTCATGGTTCAGCTGAACTTTTGAACTCTAGTGAGGATTTGACACAGCAAAACAATCTAAATGAACCCAACTCAAAGTTTTCATAGTCTAAACGGCTTTTCAGCCTATTGTCTGGGGTAATTGGGTAGGAAAGTTCTTTATTGATGTTGTAAAAACTACCAGTTTAACAACAGGCAGGAGAGGAGGTAAGTAGATGCACCTTGGAGAATCTAAATCTGGCCTCTTTGCCAGTTCACTGAACTCTACCTGACCCCATGGGGAAGGTCTCTCCAGGACAAGCCACCAACTCCAGGATTTGTGAGCCAGTGCCTGAAGCTGGCCAGTTCCTGATGCTGCTAAGCTGGGGAACTTTTCTACCCCTACGTAAAACAGAGCAACATTCAGTTCAAGTCTAGAAGCTGCTCTCATGCCTCTAACAGCTACCAAATGCATCTTCTCAAAGCTACGCCAGGACGGTAAAACCGACATCATAGAGAATAAGCAGTTTGCATCAAATCACAAGCAAGAACTTGGCCTCCCTGCCTCAGTTTTTCCACTGGGCAATCTCAGGCTTGGGATATTAAATCTCTAATGTGCCTCAGTTAGAAAGGGGACCTTCCATAAAGAGAATTTATTTTCATTTGATTTCTTTAGAGTTTTTAATCTTAAAGATGAAATCGTTGAAATCATTGTCACTTGGACTTGGGGGTTGGGGTGGCTGTGGCCTAAAAGCCCTCCTGGATGTGATGCCAGCACCCTTGTTCCTGTGTTCAGCCTTCTTCCTTTCGGTATCTGTGACTGGGCAAGTAACAGAGAAAGCCTACATCACACTACTCAGGGATATTAAGTAAATCTGCTGCTTGACGAGTCCCTTAGTGAAAGCTTGGCAAAGCCACCCGGCTGTCCAGTGAGATTCCAGGGACCGACTTCCGATTGCCGGTCTTCACTTCCTTTTGTGCTGTCTCTGAAATTGCAATGCACCACGTGCCTGGCTTTTTACATGGGGATTGGACTTCATGCTTCCAAGGCTAGGCATCTCCCCAGCCATGTTTCTGCCTTAGTTAAATACCTCTTCCGTTTACGTTCACGTGATTACTAAACTTAAAGCTTACGGTTCGTTTTCTGGGATGTTCTGCTTGATTTGTATCCCTTTCGTCTCCTTCCTTGTCTTCTTTTTGATTAATAATATGTTGTTTAATTATGCTCCATTATCAGTTTAGAAGGAACACACATGTGTATTGACTTGGGGGACTACCATGGTGTCTTGGTATAATCAAGATGCTGTAACAAAACTTTGAATTATAAGCAGATTTGTTTCTCATGTCCTGGAAGCTAAGGCCAAGGTCAAAGTGACGTTAAATCACTTCTTTGGCTTTGCTTCCTAATTTCTTATGTCCTCATGTGACAGAAGGGATGGGAGTCCTCTTTTGAGGACTTCTATAAGAACAACGTTCCCGTCATGGCAGCCCTGCCTTCACAACTGTTCCCAGAGGCCTTGCTTCCTAACTGAATCTGTATAGAATATGGAGAAGGGGGACAATGAGTTAAGATGACAACATTTAGAGATTTATCAGGCATCATCCACTGATCAAGGGATAGTATAGTTTCCTATTCTCACCGAGTTAAGTTCTTCCTAACCCTTCCTCCATGACGCTATGTCACGATAATGCTTTGTAACTCTGAATTTTAAGCTTCCCTTGATATACTCATTTTCTAGAGAAACAAAAATTTGCCACACCTTTGTCCTTTTTGTTGTCCATAGTTCTTTCTACATCTTGGCATTGATGTCAAGACAAGACTTACGGTCTGAGGAGATGGTTCAGCAGCTAAAGGCTTTGACTGTAACCTGGCCAGTGACCTGAGTTCAATCCCCAGCACCCGTAGGATAGGAGGAGAGAACCAATCCCTAAAAACTGTTCTCTGACCTCCATACACGGCCCCTGGAGCACGTGTGCCTCACCCTGAATAAGTAAGTAAGTGAACGGAAGCTTATTAAAGAGTCCATTTTGTCTGAATAACTTTTTGTGATTCCTTTTGGGAATGGTGGTGATACATGGTTTGTTTTGTTTTTTTTTAACTTTTTGGTCTCACTCTGTTTGTTTGTTTGTTTGTTTGTTTGTTTGTTCATGGTTGAGCTTGAGCTCATAGATCTGCTTGCCTCTGCCTCCCACTTACAACTGCTTCCAGAAGTGCTGGGATCAAAGGTGTGTGGCATTGATCTCATTCTTTTTTTTTTTAAATCTTTTTTTTATTAACTTGAGTATTTCTTATATACATTTTGAGTGTTATTCCCTTTCCCGGTTTCCAGGCAAACATCCCCCTCCCCCCTCCCCTTCTTTATGGGTATTCCCCTCCCCATCCTCCCCCTTTTGCCGCCCTCTCCCCAACAATCTAGTTCACTGGGGGTTCAGTCTTAGCAGGACCCAGGGCTTCCCCTTCCACTGGTGCTCTTACTAGGATATTCATTGCTACCTATGAGGTCAGAGTCCAGGGTCAGTCCATGTATAGTCTTTAGGTAGTGGCTTAGTCCTGGAAGCTCTGGTTGCTTGGCATTGTTGTACATATGGGGTCTCGAGCCCCTTCAAGCTCTTCCAGTTCTTTCTCTGATTCCTTCAACGGGGGTCCTATTCTCAAATCAGTGGTTTGCTGCTGGCATACGCCTCTGTGTTTGCTGTATTCTGGCTGTGTCTCTCGGGAGAGATCTACATCTGGCTCCTGTCGGCCTGTACTTCTTTGCTTCATCCATCTTGTCTAATTGGATAGCTGTATATGCATGGGCCACATGTGGGGCAGGCTCTGAATGGGTGTTACTTCTGTGTCTGTTTTAATCTTTGCCTCTCTATTCCCTGCCAAGGGTATTCTTGTTCCCCTTTTAAAGAAGGAGTGAAGCATTCACATTTTGATCATCCGTCTTGAGTTTCATTTGTTCTAGGCATCTAGGGTAATTCAAGCATTTGGGCTAATAGCCACGTATCAATGAGTGCATACCATGTGTGTTTTTCTGTGATTGGGTATTTTCCAGTTCCCACCATTTGCCTATGAATTTCATAAAGTCATTGTTTTGCATTGATCTCATTCTTAAATGATACCTTCCAGGGTTTTTCATAGCATGCTGCCACCTATTTTCTCTCAGCGTCTTAAAGGTTCTGTTCCTCTGTCTTCTTCTGTCTGCTGCTCCTGTTTAGAAATCCCTCATCACCAGCCAGCTGGTGGCACTACTGAGAGTGACTGTGCAAAAGTAGCCTACGAGTCAGTCCATTGGCAGGCCCCTCATTTGGAACCTGATTGGGAGGTCGTGGAAACTGGCCGTGGAGCCTATCTGGAGGAAGTAAGCTGCTTGTAGTTTGCCCTTGAGGAGAATACATTATCCTGATCCTTCTCTTCCCTTCTTTCCCTCTCTTCCTCATGCCTGTCATGAGAAGAGACCCTTTATTTTTCTACCACATCTTTCCGGCCATGAGGTTTCTCCTCACAATGTATGAGCCCTGGAGCAGTGGAGTCAGGAGACCATGGACTGAAACCTGGAAACTGTGAGCTAAACGAACTTCTCTTCCCTTGAATAGTCAGTCAGGCATCTTGTCCCAGGAATGAAAAGCGACTGAGACACTAGATCTCTACAAAAAGTCTCAGGAGTTTCTTTCAGACACCAAGCCTAGGCACTTAAAAAAGAAATATGGTAAAGAATTCCATTCTATAGGGTGTAGAGATGTGGTTCGTTGGCATAGCACTTGCAGAGCAAGCACAAGCCCCCAAATTTGTTCTCCACCAATGACAAAATAAACGGGAATTCCAGTAGCTAGAGTTGGGGTTCTCAACCTGTGTATCGAGACCCCCTTTCACAGGGGTTGGTAGCCTAAGACAACCCAAGAACACATTTACATTATGATTCATAACAGTAGTAAAAATTGTACATGAAGTAGCAATGAAAATAACTTAATGGTAGGGGGTCATCACAACATGAGGAACCATATTAAAAGGTCTCAGGTTGACAACTACTGCTCTATTTCTTATCTTTTCTGATTTCGTTCATTTCAGATATGATTAGTACATATCCTCTGTACATGGTTGTGCACCTCAAGTTGTACTTTGTAAAATTATTATTTTGAGGCATAGGGTATTAGAAATGGTTCGCATATATTTATTCCAGGCTTTCAGTCACATTAGAAACCCAGGCTTACCTCAATCCAATTTCTTACCCTGACACTGTTTAAAATTTGGTCAGAAAGTTCAGAGTTCACTTTTAGTTGTAGGTATAGCCTTTAAGTCTCTCAGCCCAAAGATGTAGCAGAGGAAGGGGTTGGGCAACTACTTTTTTTTTCTTTTCTTTTTTTTTTTTTTTAATAACTTGAGTGTTTCTTATTTACATTTCGAGTGTTATTCCCTTTCCCGGTTTCCGGGCAAACATCCCCCTCCCCCCTCCCCTTCCTTATGGGTGTTCCCCTCCCCACCCTCCCCCCATTGCTGCCCTCCCCCCAACAGACTAGTTCACTGGGGGTTCAGTCTTAGCAGGACCCAGGGCTTCCCCTTCCACTGGTGCTCTTACTAGGATATTCATTGCTACCTATGAGATCAGAGTCCAGGGTCAGTCCATGTATAGTCTTTAGGTAGTGGCTTAGTCCCTAGAAGCTCTGGTTGGTTGGCATTGTTGTTCATATGGGGTCTCAAGCCTCTTCGAGCTCTTCCAGTTCTTTCTCTGATTCCTTCAACGGGGGTCCTATTCTCAGTTCAGTGGTTTGCTGCTGGCATTCGCCTCTGTATTTGCTGTATTCTGGCTGTGTCTCTCAGGAGCGATCTACATCCGGTTCCTGTCGGCCTGCACTTCTTTGCTTCATCCATCTTGTCTAATTGGATGGCTGTATATGTATGGGCCACATGTGGGGCAGGCTCTGAATGGGTGTTCCTTCTGTGTCTGTTTTTGGGCAACTACTTTTATCATCTTAAATCCCAGCTCTCATTCCCTCAGCCCCATGAGCCTGTTGAAGACATTGGTCAGTCTCTTGGCTAGCATGTCCAGATTCTGCAAACATTCTGAAGTCCAAGATCGACTTTTGCAGATTTCCTCTTTATTTTGGATCCAGTAGCAGTAGATTGTCAATTTCTCTTTCTTTTTGATGTCTTTGAGCAGACTTCTAAAAAAAATCATTATTGTTTGACTTTTGTGTTTTAAATTGTATGCACCTGGGTGTTTTGCCTGCATGTATGTCTGGGTGCCACCTGCATGCCTGGTGTCCACAGAGGCCATAAGAAGGCATTGGATCCTCCTGGGACAGAAGTTCCACGTGGCTGTAGGCCAGCATGGGGGTTGTTAGCTTTTAAGTTCTCTTCAGCCGAGGAGATTACTTAGTCTGTGATTGTTAGCAACTCATCTTTTTAATGTTCTTCACTTTAAAATCATTCCTTAATATTTCTTTTTCTATCGAAATGTCGTTTTCTGTTATGCAGTAGTGATGCAATGGGTAAAGATTTTGTTTTAGTGTGTCCTGTTTTAATGTCCCATTTAATCAAAGATAATATCAAATATCTGTCCCCAAAGTCCCTCTAAACTTTGAACGGCTTATAAAATATATAGCTCTATAAATCCCTGCACAGTTGCAATTATAACAATGTTATGTAGTACGTAGAGTGGCAACACCCATTACTCTCATTTCTCAGTGAGAAGATTGGGACATCAACACCTATACACAGCTTTACATGCAGAAGCACGTGCTGAGTCAGAGTCCAAGCCCAGCTTCATCTTCCTCCAGAAACCAAGGTTTATTTTTTTTATTGTGGTTACGTGTGTATCATATAAAGTCTACTCTTTCAACTATCCGTAAACCCAGGTTTTATATATGTCGCTCATTCCCCTTTTGTACCACTATCATGCTCTCTGTGTGCATGACATTTTCCTCTTCTCCAACTGACCGCCTGTGCCCATGAAACACTAACTTCCCGTTTTCCCCACCCTGCAATCAATGCAAACACCAACGAGCATCTCATCTCATAAGTACTTCCCCTAGGCGGGGGATCACATCCGTCTTTTTGAGACTGGCTCATTCCCTAGGCCCGACTTCTTATGTAGCTTCCTTCTTTTACTTGCAGCTAATTATACTCATATTTCAGTGTGTTCATTCATCCATCTATTCATTTGTTCAACAAATATTCCTAAGTCCCTATTACTAACTCAAGGGATTGTAGCTGTGACCATTCAAACAAGCTCTTTGTTCTTGTGTACATTTTATATTGGCGGGGAGACAAACAGCAGACAAGCAAATGTGTAAATTACCTTAAAAGCAGTCATGTCATGCGGTAGAGCCAAGTGTGGTGGCTCATGTCTGTAATCTCGACACTTGGGAGGCTGAGGCAGGAGGATCTTGATGACTTTGAGGCTAGCCAGGACCACACAGTGGTGTTTGAGACCAGCTTGAGGTTACAATATAAGAGTCTCTCCAAGAAAACAAAATAGCAGATAGCATGAAGAATAATATACACGGAACTAAACCAGGGAGATGGGATTAGCAGGGATCTAGAAGCTACTTTAGACATGACGCTAAGCAAAAAGGTCATTGAGAAGGGAACGCACCGGCAAAAGTTTGAGTGTAGAACAGAATCCAACGATGTGAACAGCATTCAAGATGGAGAGACAGTCAGTGCACAGTCTCAGAAGAGGGAAAAAGTTAGAAATGAGTTAGGGTGCTCAAGGAAAAGAAGGGATGGAGGGATGGACAGATGAACAGATGGACAGACAGACCAGAGCCAACCTCCACCTGGGTCCTAATTAGTAAAGGTGGTGATAAGGATTGATTAAGAAGGAATCTTCACGGGGTTGGGGATTTAGCTCAGTGGTAGAGTGCTTGCCTAGGAAGCGCAAAGCCCTGGGTTCGGTCCCCAGCTCCGAAAAAAAAAAAAAAAAAAAAAAGAAGGAATCTTCACATGATTTTTAAGACAGGATATGTTTTCTTGGTAGGATGAAGCAGCAGGCGCGAAGAGGTCTCTTAGTCTCTCAACACCCATCAACTGTCTGCCTGAAGACTGCATGCAAACAAGTGAAAGTTTGGGGGGAAATTCCCCACAAACTCTACTCTTTAGGACAACACAGGGAGTTTCTCTACCTTGTTACTGGTTGGGATAATTCTGAGACACAGCTCGCTGGCTCTTAAGAGTCTTCAATAGGGCTGAGCTCCACTGTAGCTCATAACTTAATATACCTGCTGCTGGCCTCCAGACTTCTCAACTTCCTTGAAGGGATTTTCTGGGATCACCCTCCAAATGAACTAAACTGCACTAAAAAGCCTGGCTCCAAACCAGTGTCCAAGAGAACAGCAGTATGGAGAGATGGGGACAGCCAAGGAAACACAGCTGTGGTTTGGAAGGCTCAGTCAGGAACTTCTGGTTTCTAAAATGATGGGCTACTTTATACTAAACTAACCTCCCTAACGATAATTATAAGCACTGTATAAAGTAAAATGACAGTTCAAATAACTCAAGTAAAGTGACCAAAACCCAACAGACGCTAGAGGAGATGGACTTAAATATGAAAAACTGGGACTGGGGAGATGGCCCAGTAGGCAAAGGGTTATTGTGCAGGCATGAGGATGTGAGTTCAAATCTCAAGAACACATATAAAGTTGGATGCACTGGGGCATGTCTATAAGCCCAGTGCTTCTACAATGAGATGAAAAGAGGAGGCAGGAGAATCCCTGGAATCCAGGTCAGCAAGAGTGACCCTATGCAGTGGCAAATACCAAAGAGACTGTTTCAGACAGGGTTAAAGGTGAAGACTGAAATCTGAGGTGTCTATAACATCTGGAGAAGTGCTTACACACGCACACACACACACACATGCATACACACACATGCATACACAATACATACACACACATACACACATACATACACATACACACATACATACACATACACACATACACACACATGAACACACACACATACACATACACACACACGAACACACATACATACACATACACACACATACACACACATGAACACACACATACACATACACACGCACACACACACACATGCATACACACACATGCATACACAATACATACACACACATACACACATACATACACATACACACATACACACACATGAACACACACACATACACATACACACACACGAACACACATACATACACATACACACACATACACACACATGAACACACACATACACATACACACACAAACACACATACACATACACATACACGAACACACATACACATACACATACACACACATACACACACATACACATACATACACACATATACACACATACACATACACACACATACACACATACACACATATACTCACACACATATACACACACATACATATACACACATACACATACACACACACTCACACACACATACACATACACACACATACACACACACTCACACACACATATACACACACTCACACACACATACACACACACTCACACACATACACACATACACACACATACACACACATACACATATATACACACACATACTTTCACACACATACACACATATACACATATACACACACATACACACACATACACACACACTCACACACACATACACATATACACACACATACATACACATACATACACACATACACACACACACTAGAATAAATGAAATATGTTTTTCATACAGATTTTACCTGAAGGCATCCCTCAGCCTATAGGGTGCACCTCCAATGACCCTTAAGAAGAAACGAGTTATCAAGCCGAGAAGTCACAGTCTTACATTTAAGAACATTATGGAAGCTGATACTGGAGAAGTTCTAGAAGCAGTGAGTCACAGAAAGGGAGCCTCACATTTTCCATAGAATCTTTTCAAATACTCGCTAAGCCCTAAGCTGGGTAAAATTCATCACAGAGGTGTGTGATGAAGATGTGGGAGCAGGGCAGTAGCCAACAGAAACTTATACACAGTTTGGAATTAACAGATGACTTAAAAAAAACAAATACAAAAGATTTATAAGAAAAGATTAATACAATGAGTAAAGAGATGGGGAATTTCATAAAAGACAGGCAACCTAAAAAAAAAAAAAATCAAATACTCCCAGAACTGGAAAGTGTAGTGTTTGAAATAAGAAGTCATTGAAGAGTCCCAACAGACTTAATAAGGTAGGAAGAAAAGATTTGTAACCTTTACAACAGATTAATATAAACTAGTCAAACTGAATAATGCGTGTGTGTGTGTGTGTGTGTGTGTGTGTGTGTGTGTGTGTGTGTGTGTGCTGAAACAGTACCCATCTTTTCTTTGTTTAATTGACCTTTGGACTCAAGGTATTAAGTTGCCCTAAAAAAAAAAAAAATCAAAGAAAACTGGCTTGAAGGAAATGGCTTAGTGAGAAAAGTGCTTGCTAATCATTCAGGGGTCCAAGTTCAAGTCCCTGGAACATCACACATCTGTAATCTGGGATTACAGATCATTACCATGATATTACAGCAAGGTGGGAGGGAGGCAGAGCCAGGAGAATCCCCAGAAGGTAGCAGGCTGATTAGACCTCCATACACAGCACAGGGAGCGTCAACAGAGAGAGCCTGCTTCAAACCAAGTAGAAGGCAAAGACTAATACCTGAGATTCCTATGACCTCTCCATGTACAATGTGGTATGTGCACATCTGCACACACACATGCACACATGTACCATGTACAAACAAACAGAAAGAAAGAAAAGAAAAACTACAGGTGGCTACGCAATAGTAAAGCTTCTGAGAACAAAAGTTACAGATAATACCTGAAAAGTAGCCAGAGCAGAAGGCTGAGTGACGTAGAGAGGGACTGTGGGTGGCAGCTGGCCACTCCTGGGAATAATAGATTTGTGAGATGGGGATTGGAAGTGATAGAATGCCATTTTTAAATGGTATACCAGGGGAAGCAAACCAAAATAGGACAACCTAAAATTCTTTAAATATCCTTAAAACTTAGAGTAAAAATCAAGACATTTTTTTCAGACAAAGGTTATCAAAAGCAGTAAAAAATTACTAAGGGAATTCTTAGTGGTGCAGGGAAATCATACAAGACAGTGATCCAGATGTACGTGACACTAAAAACACTGGAAATGGCATATATCTGGTAAAAATAAGAGACCATTTCTGTTCCACCCCATAGGTTCCCTTAAAGATAAGTGGATTGTTTAAAGCACTCCTGTGGTCACATGGTTTACAAGATGCATAAAAAGAAATGGCTAAAAATGACTAATCAAAGAATGGGGGTCAGATAAATCAGAGTCTGTAGCAAGTTTCTTTGATACAAAGGATAGAATATTAACTTAAGGTAGACTTTTTTTTTTAATTAAAGATGTAGGTGTGTATTATTGTGCCTGGAACAACCAGTGGGGCAGATATAACTAAAACATCAAGAAAGCAAACAGAATGTTAAATTAACCTTGCTAACGCAAAAGAAAGCAGAAAATTAGGAAGAGAGAAACAAAGGACTGGGATGGCAATCAGAAAACGAACAGCAAGACTGAAAACTGGACCCAGACATCAGTACACCAACCATAAACACTCAATAGGAGGTTAGAGACTGTCAGACTGTAGTGTACACTACTTACAGGAAACACATTAAATTTAAAGGTATGGGTAAGTTGGAAGGGAATAAAAATAGATAAATCTTGAAACACTAAGTATATAGTCACATCAAAGGTGTTTTGAAATAAGGAAATTGAACAGAGCTAGAAAGAGAACTTTTTATTTGGTCAATGAAGAAACCATAACAATCCTAAAGAGTTATTTGTGTGGAAACAGGACTTCAAAACACATAACGGGAAAGCTGGAAAGATCAAGGAGAGAAACAGACTATGATGGTTATTACTGTCAACTTGACAGAAGCTAAACTCACCTGGGAGCCTGGCCTCTGGGTCCGTCTGTGAAGGACCGTCTTGATTGTGTTCACTGTGGGCGGCCCCATTCCCTAGTTAGACTCCTGAACTGTAAGAAATGAAGAAATGGAATGGAGCCACAGTGTGCATGCATCACTTTCTGCTTCTAGACCATGAATGCTGTGTGACCAACTGCCCCTAGCTCCTGTCACTGTGATTCTCCTGCAATGATGGAGTGACACCTGAAACTGTAAACCAAATAAATCCTTCCTGCCCTAAGCTGCGTTTGTCGGGGTGTTTCATCCCAGCAACAAAAAGTAACTAAGACATGGGTAAATGCATAATTATTTGAGAGACTAAAATAGTGTTCTTAGTAATCTATAGAGATAAGATAATGTCAATGAGCAAATTGTTTAAACAACACTGGCCTAAGTGATACTTGTTTGGCCTGAATGACTACAGAGCACACATTCTTTTCAAGTGCACATTAAGGGTTCGCTAAGACAGACCAGATGGAATGACTCGAGTATGAAACTGAATGGTGGACATTGCTGTTCTTAATGTTTCCTGACACCCTGCCCTGCTGTTTCTTGAATTTGCTATGTGGTTTCCAGGCTGACCCTTCTTAACCTATCCCCCACCCCATCCTCTATCCCCCATTCCGCAGCCCATCTTCCTCCTCCCCAGCCCTCCCCCTCCTCCCTATCCCCTCCTCCTCTCCACCCCTATTCCTTGATAATGATGATCAAATTTGGTTGTCATATTTGTTCTTCTGGGTTCACTCACTCGTGGTCTCCAGGTATCATCCTCACCTAGAAAGGATGACTGGTGGGGCGGAGGTGGGGGTCCTCTGAAGGACTTTCTTCTCTGGGAAATCTTAGTCTCTGCTGCTATTTTTGGTTTTCACCCAAGAAGTGATTATTAGGAGCAGACTGCTCGCCCTTGGCAAGAGTTCAGTCCCACAGTAGTTCTGTAGGGGCCTTTTGCATGAGATGATGGTCTTTTTACTCTCTGCCCACATGTGGGTATCCACTATGGCTGAGCTGGGCTGCAACACTCAATAGAATTACCAGACTACTTCAGCTCGTAGTCTGTTCTCTCACACTGCTGTCTTGAAAGCTATGGCTTCATTCCAGGCAAGGCTGGGTTTCCCAGCAGTTGTCACTCATGCTGTGACGCTATGCTGCCCTGAGAGAGGGAAGTGGCTGGTTCCCAGGAACTGGCAGTAGCAGACAGGCTTGGCTTGAAGAACAGACAGTGGGGCTCCTCATAGGCAGAATGGGAAGCAGAAAGGCCAAGCCACAAACAAGAACAGCCTCAACAGACACTGGGCACACATGAAAACAGAGGCCAGGCCTCCACAGCCCTGCCATGTGTGGAGGCCTCCAAGCACCGCCAGTGCAGGGAGCAGGGCCACGGGAATGTCCTTAGCAGACGAGATGCAGCATGACGCATGACCCACCCTCTGTAGGAAGCTCAGGTTGGCAAAGGGATAGCAGATCTTACATGAAAGACTTGCTGAGAATTCAATGGGCTTTGTCTTAGGAACGCCAAACGGTTAAAATACAGGCCAAGAATAATCCCTACGATTAGGTGATTGTTTAATATTCTCTGTCACTTTACTAAATGTTTATACATATATCACCCCCCATGCTCACAATATTCCTACCTGGGAGATGCTGTCAGCCTCATTTCATGGAGGAAGAAGTTGGAAGCTGGAGAAGTTAAGAAACTCATTGGGAAAACACAGTGCAGCCAGAGTGGAGAAATGGCGGAGACCAAGAATCCTTCATTCTAAAGGCCATAGCATTCGGAAATTTCAAACATTCCCTCAAGAACAAGAAAGAACTTCATTAAACAGCCCCATTCTATAACCAGAAAGAAACTTCTTTGGCAGCAGGTGAAACCTAGCTTCGCAAACACTCTCACAGCTCCTGCCTTCCCCAGCTCTGTTGCTTCTGGGCCAGATGGCTTCTTGCCCTAACCTTGTCTTTCTGCCCCTTGTCTTGTCCAGGCTAATACTTCCTGCTGCAAAACTAGAAATCTATTATTCTATTCTAAACTCAAAATTTATTCTAAACCCCACTAACATCTTATTCTTTCTGATTTCTGGTCACGAGGTAAATATGCCTGGATCCAGTGTGCTTTGTGATCATGTGACAACTGACCATTACAGTGGCCAGAGAAAAGTTAAGCCCATTCCACCTCCAAATCCTGTACAAAGAGAACCCCAGCATGCTGAAATGGGCATGTGCTTAAACGAGTTAGTTAAACTGACTTTCGTGATACTGGTCCCTTTGGATGTCATCAGTGGTAAACTATAACTGTGCTTACATTCTGGGGATTGTGCAACCACCACTGTCTATCCAGAACCTGCCTGTCACCCCAGAAGCATGCCTTCTGCCCATTAAGCCATTCCTCTCTGTTTTTCCCTGACCTGAGTCCCTATGAACCCCTAATGTGCTCAGGTCTCTGTGGAAGTAGAACCCTACCATGTGGGCCTTTGGCACCTGCCATCTTCCCCTTAGCATAATGTGCAGAGGATTCAGCCAGGTGGTAGTGTGTATCACTCTACTCCTTGACACATGGTCTCTTGTGATCTAAACACACCACATGTGTCTATTTGTCTCCTGGTAGACACAGAGTTGTTTCAGTCTTTTAGCCACTGTGAACAGGACTGCAGCGAAGATCAGAATCCAAGTTTTTGTTTGAACATCCCCTTTTTTCCAATTTTATTCTATTTTTTTTCTTTTATAGAGTATTTTCTTTATTTACATTTCAAATGCTATCCCCTTTCAAGGTTTCCCCTCTGGGAACACCCCATCCCATCCACCTACACCCTGCCTCCATGAGGGTGCTCCCTGATCTACCCACCCACTCCCTCTCACCTCCCCACCCTAGCATTCCCCTACACTGGGGCATTGAGCCTTCACAGGACCAAGGGCCTCTCTTCCCATTAATTCCTGACAAGGCCCATCCTCTGCTACATATGTAGCTGGAGCCATGGCTCCCTCCATGCATACTCTTTGGCTGCTGGTTTAGTCCCTGGGAGCTCTGGTTGGTTGATATTGTTGTTTTTCCTATGGGGTTGCAAAAACCCTCAGTTACCTTGGTCCTTTCTAAACGAACTACTACACTGGGGACCTCATTCTCAGTCCAACGGTTTGTTTGTAAGAATCCACCTCTGTATTTGTCAGGCTCTGGCAGAGCCTCTCAGGAGACAGCTATATCAGGCTCCTGACACTATGCACTTCTTGCCATCCCCAATAGTGACTAGGTTTGGTGACTGCATGTGGGATGGATCCCCGTGTGTGACAGCCTCTGGATGGCCTTTCTTTCAGTCTTGGCTCCACACTTTGTCTCCATGTTTCCTCCTGTGAGTATTTTGTTCCTGTTTCTAAGAAAGACTGAAGCATCTACACTTGCTCATCCTTCTTCATGTGGTCTGTGAATTGCATCATGGGTAGTCTGAGCTTTGGGGCTAATATCCACTAATCAGTGAGTGCATACATGTGTGCTCTTTTCTGATTTGGTTACCCCACTCAGGATATTTTCCAGTTCTATTTGCCTAAGAATTTCATGAAGTCATTGTTTTTAATAGCTGAGTAGTACTCCATTGTGTAGATGTACCACATTTTCTGTATCCATTCCTCTGTTGAAGGGCATCTGGGTTGTTTCCAGCTTCTGGCTGTTATAAATAAGGCTGCTATGAACATAGTGGAGCACGTGTCTTTGTTATATGTTGGGGCAGCTTTTGGGTATATGCCCAGGAGAGTTATAGCTGGCTCCTCAGGTAGTACTATGTCCAAATTTCTGAGGAACCTCCAGTCTGATTTCCAGAATGGTTGTGCCAGCTTGCAATCCCACCAACAATGGAGGAGTGTTCCTCTTTCTCCACATCCTCGCCAGCATCTGCTGTCACCTGAGTTTTTGATCTTAGCCATTCTCACTGGTGTGAGGTGGAATCTCAGGGTTGTTTTGATTTGCATTTCCCTGATGACTAAGGATGTTGAACATTTCTTTAAGTGCTTCTCAGCCATTTGAGATTCCTCAGTTGAGAATTCTCTGTTTAGCTCTGTACCCCATTTTTAATAGGGTTATTTGATTCCCTGGAGTCTAACTTCTTGAGTTCTTTGTATATATTGGATATTAGTCCTCTATCAAATGTAGGATTGGTAAAGATCTTTTCCCAATCTGTTGGCTGCTGTTTTTCCTATTGACAGTGTCCTTTGCCTTACAGAAGCTTTGCAATTTTATGAGGTCCCATTTGTTAATTCTTGATCTTAGAGCATAAGCCATTGGTGTTCTGTTCAAGAAATTTTCCCCAGTGCCCGTGTGTTCAAAGCACTTCCCCACTTTCTCTTCTATTAGTTTCAGTGTATCTGTTTTTATGTGGAGGTCCTTGATCCACTTGGACTTGAACTTTGTACAAGGAGATAAGAATGTATCAATTTGCATTCTTCTACATGCTGACCACCAGTTGAACCAGAACCCTTTGTTGAAAACGCTGTCTTTTTTCTACTAGATGGTTTTAGCTCCTTTGTCAAAGATCAAGTGACTGTAGGTGTGTGGGTTCATTTCTGGGTCTTCAGTTCTATTCCACTGATCTACCTGCCTGTCTCTGTACCAATACCATACAGTTTTTATCACTATTGCTCTGTAATACAGCTGGAGGTCAAGGATGGTGATTCCCCCAGATGTTCTTTTATTGTTGAGAGTAGTTTTTGCTATCCTGGGTTTTTTGTTATTCCAAATGAATTTGCAAATTGCTCTTCAGCAAGATGGCCATTTTTAAAATATCAATCCTGCCAATCCATGAACATGAGAGATCTTTCCATCTTCTGAGATCTTCTTCAATTTCTTCCTTCAGAGACTTGAAGTTTTTGTCATACCTAGACATAGTAAAAGCAATATACAGCAAACCAGTAGCCAACATCAAACTAAATGGAGAGAAACTTGAAGCAATCCCTCTAAAATCAGGGACTAGACAAGGCTGCCCACTCTCTCCCTCCCTGTTCAATATAGTACCGATGTCCTAGCCAGAGCAATCAGACAACAAAAAAATTTCAAAGGGATACAAATTGGAAAGGAAGAAATCAAAATATCACTACTTGCAGACGAAATAATAGTATACTTAAGTGACCCTAAAAGTTCCACCAGAGAACTCCTACAGCTGATAAACAACTTCAGCAAAGTGGCTGGATATAAAATTAACTCAAACAAATTAGCAGCCTTCCTCTACTCAAAGGATAAAGAGGCTGAGAAAGAAATCAGGGAAACGACACCCTTCACAGTTGTCCCAAATAATATAAAGTACCTCAGTGTGACTCTAGCCAAGCAAGTGAAAGATCTGTATGAACATTTTTACATTAGCTATAATCCAGGAATGTATTCATTGGATCAATAGAAATTCTACATTTGATTTATTAGGCGCTGTCAAACTATTTTACATACTATCTGCACCATTTCACATTCACACTGACAATGTGCAAGGGTTTCAGTTTCTTCCTGTGCTAGCAAATTCTGGGTTTTTATTGTATCTGTGCTAAGGCACACCGAATGGTACCATGTAGGGTTTTGGTTCTTTTCCCACTCTATTTCTCTTCCTTCCTTCCTTCCTTCCTTCCTTCCTTCCTTCCTTCCTCCCTCCCTTCCTTCCTCCCTTCCTTTATTCACACAGGGTCACTCAAGACCAGTTCAAGCTGGTCTTGACCTCAATTTTTCCCAAGCCTCATGCCTCAGTTTCCCACATGCTGTGACTGAAGGGGTACACCACCATGATAATGACTAAAGCACTGATGATCATCTAATAATTCTGAGCCATCTGTCCAGCTCCTTAGAGGAAGTGTTAGTCAACACTCATCTTTGTATTTGTTTTTAAAATTATTATTACTAGTGGTTATTGTGGAGAGAGAGGAGTATGTGGTGTGGGGTGAACACGTGTGGAGGTTAGAGGAGAACTTATTACTCTAAGTTCTCTCCTTCCACCCTGGGTTCCAGTTTCTTCCCGGGAACTGAACTCAGGTCATCCGGCTTGTGCAGCAAGAGCTCTAAGCCACTCACATAACTTTCGGTCCCTTGCATTTACGTTTTTGTTCCATTTCAAGAGTTATTTATGTACACTGGATACCAGAGTCTTGTCAGATGTACTATTTGCAAATATTGTCTCCCATTCTGTGCATTGTCTTTCTGCTCCTTTGATGCACAAAGGTTTTCATTCTGATTCATTCTCATCTGTAATCCAAGCTGGTCCTGAACTCATATTTTTAACAAGCCTCATGCTTCTCTTTCTTCCTTTGCTGCTTAAATTTTGGAAGTCATGGCCAAACAACTGCTGCCAGGTATAAGATCACGGAGTATTACTCAATTACCTAGCATGTTTTACGTCTTTCATTCTTTTTGTTGAAGAATTTTGTATAATGTGTTTTAATCATATTCATTCTCCCCCTCCAACTTCTCCCAGACCCACCCTCCTCCTCTAACCACTCAACTTCATGTACTTGCTTTATATTATATCTTTAGACCTACCAATACCAATTTGTGTCACCCACATACTCTTGGATGTATGGCCTTCCACTGGAGCAAAGTCAACTTATCGGGGACAATATTCTTGGAGAAAATTGACTCTCCCTCTCCCAGCCACGAACAGTTGTCAGTAATTCCTTGGCAAGGGGTGGGGCTCCTCTCCATATTGAGACGTGGCATGGCTTGAGCTTGTGCAGGTCTTGTGCATACATGTCACGAGGGCTGTGAGTTCATATGCACATCTGCCCTGCTCTGTATAGAGACACTGCTTCTTCATAGCCATCTAGCCCCTCTCCCAAAGTGACCCCTGAACCTTAGGAGAAGGGGTTGTGATGTAGATGTCCTGTTCCAGGCTAACCATTCTGTAGTCTCTTGTTCTTTGCTCCTTGGCCAATTGCGGGCCAATGTTGGCCACCATCTACTTGAAATAGAAGCTTCTCTGATGAGGATTGAAACGGTTGTATTCATCTACAGGCATAAGGATAAGTTATGACTCAGTGTAATACTACGTTCATTTAAGCTGCACATGGTGATGCGCGCCTTTAATCCCAGCACTCACGAGGCAGAGGCAGGAGGATCTTTATGAATTTGAGGCCAATATGACCCACATATCAAATTACAAGCAAATAAAGACTACCTGGTGAGACGCTGTCTCCAAAGCAGACAAACACAAGGTTCATTTAACAGAATAATAGCAGCAGGCTCTCTCCTAACACCTATGGCTTACCTCCATGGGTTCTGGCTAGATAATGGTGCTAGGTGCCGGTTTTATCTTGAGCAGCATTACTTAAACCCAATCAGTAGTCGGTTACTCCCATGATGCTAATGCCACTGCTGCATTCCTGGGCATCTCCTTCCAGGCCAGTCACTGTCATAACCCATAATCACAGCTAGGTAAGATTAGTGTGTGATTTTCTCCTCCAGTAGTGTGCCTAGCACTATGAAAGCTGTTATAGAGGAAGGTCAGAACGAGCTTGGTTTCCCAATGTTCTTCAACACAAGAATATAGTTTCTTCAGCAAATATGGTTCTATAGGGTGGTCAATAACATCAACAATAGCCCACAAAGCTTGGGTCAGGGCTCTAAAACTCCACTGGACAGCAACTCCAAAAAGGTAACCCATTCTTGATTTTGAGCACCTTATTTGTTAGCCTATGGTGTCTAGTGGGGCATTGCCACCCTGTTACAGAGTCACTCTATTTTAGCTCTTTTGAAGTGTTCCTGTGTATATTAGGGAGTTTCCATATGACTTTTTTTAAAGGTCTTTCTGTTCAGTTACTTCCTTTTAATTTTTTGTACCAGTACATTTTATCTCCCCTCCCTTTAAGGCTTCTTTCTATATAGTCCCTTATGATTTTCCTGACCTCTGTGGGTATTCTGAATGAACATACATATCTGAATCCTCAAAGCTAACACTCACAAATGAGAGAAAATATGCAGCATTTGTGTTTCTGGCTTATGCCTTTTGTGCTTATATTTCAGTATTTGATCTTTTTTTTTTTGTATAGCCTGAATCTTTTTAAATGTAGGTATCAGTTGTCCCAGTACCATTTGTCCAAAACATGACTTTCCCACAGAATGGTCTTGGCCACTTTGCCAAAAAATGAATTGACCATAGGTGCTGGGTTTATAACATGACTCTTATTGTAGAATAGAAGTTTATGAGCCCTCCTATCACAGATTAAGGCTGGAATCATCAACGCGATGGTGTTTAATGGGATTTGGGGCAGCGTTTAGCATTGGATTGGGTCATGGGCATAAGGCCCTGTAATAGAATCTGTCACTGTAAAAGAAAAAGCAGAGCCTCCTCAACCCCCAAGCCAGGTGACAAGCCTCCACCAGGAACAGCACTAGGTAACACTTTGATCCTGGACTTCTAGCCCCAGAACTTTTAGACATATGCTTCTGCTGTTGCAGGTACTTCATGATACTCTGTCATGGCAGCCGAAGGTGACAAGAATAGCTCCCAATTCTTTTTCCGATTCTGAACCTCTGCCCTTATCCCAGGAGCACACTGCTTCGGTCAAGGCAGTCTTACAGTATGTTTCGAAACTGAGTTTCCAGCTTAAACTGTTCATCTTCCAAACTGTGCCAACCATTCAGAGTCCCTTGAAATTTCACATAAGTTTTAGGATCTACTCTCCCAATTCTGGAAAGAAAAAAAGAAGAAGAAGCTGAGATTAGGGCTTCGATAATGATGGTGCTGAAACCCGTGCTCGCCTGGGATGGAACCACCACTTTGATAATGTTCAGTCTTCCAAGCCGTGAACACGGGGTGCTTCCCCAATTATTTAGTTTTTCTTTAATCTCTTTCAATGAGATTTTATAGTTTACACGGTGCAGGCCCAGCAACTTTTGAACAAATTAATTCAAATATTTGTTTATCTTTAATGACAGGCGGGCAAAGCATGTTAACCTCTCAGTCTATAAGCCTCTGTGTTTTCCCTTTAATTTGTAAAGATGCTGAGTAACAATAATGAATTCCCCATCACCGAATCATCTTTTCTTCCTGGTATAACCCTTATTTGGTCATGACACATTGTGTTTTGCATACACTGCTGGGTAGTGGTGAGAAGGTTAGAAAAGGTCAAATAAAGGAGAAACGAAAGCACAGGCTTGGCAAGCGATCAGCTGGGAAGGCTAAGGAATAAGGAAGGGATGGCATATGTGTATTTGATTGGAATTGCTAGACAGTCAAGGACGGCATTCACTAAGGCATAAAACACACAAAGGAGTGGATTTGGGAAAAGGACAGTTTCTACAAAATACATACCTAGTATCTTTGGGACACACAAATCTGTTGAAAGGATAAATAGAAAAGAGTTTAGTGCACAAGTCCAAGGTTAGCTGAAATCATAGTCCATGAACTGAATTACATAAGACAGTGAAAATGGGAGCAGGATGCAGACAATATTGGCTATCCACTCGGTACCCATCATCCCCCACTTTCTAATAAGATGGTGACTTTGTTGGGAAAGCTATGCTTAAAAAAACAAACAAAGCAAACTTGATTTCCCAGCCTTCTTTGCAGCTAAGGGTGGGCTGTCATTTGATACGGATCTGGCTAAAGAGACAAAGGCAGCAGATACTGGGTGTAGCTTCCAGGAACGCTCTTAAAAAACACTACGTGGAGGGTCTAAGCCCCTCTCCCAGAAAAGCATATTGAAGTACAACCAGTTTACACAGTGACTCACTTAGGGGCAATGAAGTTTGCCTTGCTGGCCAACACATCTGAAAGGGATTTGTTAGAAAGAATCCATTTTCTACTTAACTCTTGGGTAAGGAACCTAATAAATGGGGTGACTGAACACCATCGGAATCCAAAATTCTGAAGAAACGCTCTTGCTTGCCAGACCCATCTCTATTCTGCGCCCTCAACTCTGACTAGGAGACCCTTCTTCTCTTGCTGTGATGGAGTAGGTAAAATGGGACTGAGATATAGAGCATGAGTTCTGTTTGACCAAGAACAGACTTTAGTTTGTTCAGCTCTGTAAACTTTGGGCATTACTGAACTCTGAGCCTCAACTTCCTCAAGAGAAAAGTGGAGATTATGATAGTCTCTGCCTCATAGGGTCATTGATGGGGGAAGAGTGAAGTAAACTAGCTCTTATAAAGTGAATGACACACTATCCAAGTATTAGCTGCTATTCTTACTGTTGTTTTCATGTTGGTTTGAGAGCAATGGAAAGATTATTGCATGTTTTAGAAAATGGTTTGAAAAGTCTTCATTGGAATTACTCAAAGGGCAGCAGCATCCTTTGTGAATACCCAAGAAAGTGACTGTGGTCTTAGGTGTGTCAAATGTACACCTGCAGGCTTCATGCAGCTGAGAGCTATGAAAGTGGCCAGACACTTCAAATATTAGAAGAGATTTTTCCCAATTCACTTTGAAACTCAATGTCACAGTTCTCCATCATACACTTTGTAGATGACATCATGTAACAGTGTTAAGAAGTTGGACACTCCCCTGTGTAGAGTATCAGGGGGAAAAGAGCTAGAAGCTTTGGGTGAACCTCAGTTGCAGACCAGCCTCTACGGTGTATTGGGAATATCAAGAGTAAAGTCAAACTCCAGAGAGTGGGTTGAGAGGAGACGATAGGACAAATGTGTTCCTGATCTCTGCATCATCTCCTGGCATAATGGCTCTCCATTCCCAGAAGTACCTAGTTCTGAGTGGAAGGCTTCCCTCAGATTCTCAGTCTCTCATCTTCTGGGTTCTAGGAATACCAGGGGTCAGTAGGAATTTATGTTTTCTTAGGGAAGTCCTTGAGCAATGATTGTCATTTCTGATCAAGACAATGTAAGATATGACCCATATTCTCAGAGTCCCCCCCTGGGGGACTGACTCAGTGTTACCCACTGGGGCTGCACTTGATAGGTCTTCTTTTATCATAATCTTATCCTCATCCCATTCCTTATCCCTTTGGGTTTCTCCTAAGAATACCTGCAAATAAATCACTTTGCACCCTCTATGTCTCAGGGTCTCGGGTTGCAGACTTGAAAGGTCTTCAAGTCCGAGAAACTTGGCCTCCCAGCAAAGGTGTCCACCATCGTGTCTCTCCCAGATACACAATAAGTATCTGGAGACAGCAAAACGGAGTCAAAGGGCATTCTGGCATGACCTAGCCACCTTTGTCTACAGATACAAAGCCAGGCTTAGCCAGGGCATCTTATGGTCCGAAAAAGATAGTTCCCTCAGAGGGAAAAATCATTGTAACCTGGAGGCAGATAAAGCCAACACTGTCCTGTGGGTAGAATTTTCTCTTTTCTTCCTTTAGTGAACGCCTCCATAAACCACAATGGGTTGAGTATAAAGCCTCTTTGACTCAGAGCTGGAGGAAGTTCAATGTCAGGTCAAAAACCAGAGAAAGGGAGGTGAGAGTGCATGCCTAGAGAACAGATCACAGGGAGGAGGTGGCTACACAATGTCATGGTCCAGCTGCCCCTGCCCAGCCTCCGAGCTGGGACTGGTACCGTGAGGCTGTCAGTGGTCCTTTTCTTAGTATTTAGTCAAAGGGAATTTTCTGAAGTGAGGTCGAGGAATATATCACAGAAACGGCTGCACCATGTTGAATTACTATGAAGGGTCAAATAAGGTTCCCCAAAAGATGTCCCCATGTTTTGTGGTTTGCTTTATTCTTGAGACAGAGCTTCCTGTGCTCCACTTTGTAGATGACATCATGTAACAGTGCTCCAGGCTGGCCTCAAACTCACTCTATAGTCAAGTTTGGACTTGAACTCCTCATCTTTTTCCCTTCATCTCTCAAAGTCTGAGCTTACAGGTATGAGCCCTGTGCCAGTTAAAAACAGATGTTAAGTCTTAATCTCTGAGATTCGTGGACAGTTAGTCACCTTGCACAGTAGTGTAGTAAGTTACATCCAATGCGATTAAGTTAGCAGTCTTGAAATGGGGACTATCCTGGATTATGATGTGAGCCCAGTGTAATCACAAAGTTCTTCTTGAGAGGCAGGCAGGCAGGTGAAGGCTTTCGTGGCCATGACAGCCATGACAAGAGATGAAAACCCTAACTTGCATTTAGACTAATGGCTACTGGTGCACAGGAGACTGGGGATAGACAGTCTGGATTAAGAAAGAGGACACGGGTTGTCACAATGATCCAGGCAAGGGGTTACCAACAGCTGGCCAAAGGAGGCAGTGGCTTGAGATTGGGAGAAACAGAGCTGTTTTCAAGTGCTGTCAGAGAGCCCTGGGTCCTGAGAGAAAGGAGATTTGTAAAACATATACTCCTGACTTTAAACCCAAGAATATAGTACCTTGAATGCCTTTGGATGTCTAACCCTGTGTTAAAGAGATGCCTCACACTTCCTTTTTCTCAACCTTCACCTGCACTGGAGTGAGTATTTGGAGCAGACAGAAGACCTCATGATTGATGGCAACACAGATGCCAGTGATAAGATTAACACCCTGAACAACAGCAAGGTCCCCTCACTTCCCCCAGAGGAAAAAGCCAGAGTGTGTGTGGGGGAGGGGTAACTTCTCTTGTCTCTGAAAGTGTACCAGACTCTCTGGTGCTTCTGTTTTTCTGTATCTCACTGAGGGACAACCCGGGGCTCAAACTTGACCATGGCATTAACCTTTCTGTAGTAGCCAAACTGGTGTCAAATTTCAATTAAAAAAAACAAACAAACAAACAACATAAAACCACCTTAGATATTTGCCTCAGGTCAAAGATTCACACACACACACACACACACACACACACACACACACACACATAAACACATATACCCACCACACACACATACACACACATGCACACATACAGACACACATACACACACAGAGACACATGCATACACACATATACACACACATGCACACACACACACGCATACACACACACACGCATACACACACACATAAACACATATACCCACCACACACACATACACACACATGCACACATACACACACACATACACACACAGAGACACATGCATACACACATATACACACACATGCACACACACACACACACACACACACACACACCAGTGTGATTGTCATCACAAGCTGTGGTCAATTCTGTGGGCAAGAAGGCCCAGAATTCAACAAATGCCAAACTGCACTTGACCCCTGACTCTCCACCAGGAAGAGTACATCCCAGATTGTTGAGAAATGATAAGTAGACCCAAACTGCGAAGGGCAGAGTGATCTGGAGGCTGGGAACTGAAGAATGAGGAGGCTAGGCTGAGCGCCTCTTAGTTTAACATCAGGAAAAATGATGTGGAACGATGTCTGCTGGAGAACCAGCTGATGGCTCGCCGTGTCCTCTGGTGTGACTCCCATTCAAGCCCTGTATTTGTATATGTTAATACGCTACAGTGTGAGATTTTTCAGGTTATATTTCACGGATGACATTTTTAATCTACCTCAAAAATGTAAACACAGAGAGGGTGTTCTGCAGACGACGCTGCCTGGAGCGACTGTCAGAAGGAAAACTCACTGGAAAGTTTAGCCTGTCTCCAGTTTAACTAAGTTGAGGAATGCTGCAAAAACAGGTGTTGTCTGACACGAGTAATAATTATCTTTCACCTTGATGGATGCTAGTTTAATCTATTCCTTACACGGTAGCTTGGTCTCGGCTGACTGGTTTTCATACTCCAAAAGCAGCTGAGGGGACGAGTGGGGTTGGTATGTGATACAATTGACAAGACAAGGCTTGAGGGCGATTCTGACTGATTTTCATAAGGAGAGCCATTTTTCCTGCTTGCCTAATAAATGTTTAAATTTAGATGGATATCATCGTGCTGTGTAAAGCCAGTGACATATTCATAAGTGGATCTTAAAAGTGTTTTTTTGGAAGTATGATTCAATTCAATGACTTTAACAGAAAAGGGGAAATGGATTCATAGGTCCTTTTTGTGAGACAGGAATACAGCATATGCATCATATCCAGGGATACAGCACTTAGCTAGAAGAACTTCGATGTTGACTGTAAAAAGCACAAGAAAAGTTTTCCCAGACACTCTTTAAACCTTCAAACCAAAAGACTCAGAACTTAAGATATGACTTAGGTATGCTGCAATCCCACAGAGCCCTGTCTGTGCTAAGGACAACACTATACAATGTTTTGCTTTCAATCTTCTCTCCCTCTCTATCTCTCTATCTCTGTCTGTCTCTGTTTCTCTGTCTCTGTCTGTCTGTCTGTCTGTCTGTCTCTCTCTCTCTTTCTCTCTCTCTCTCTCTCTCTCTCTGTGTGTGTGTGTGTGTGTGTGTGTGTGTGTGTGTGTCTAATGAATGACAAGCAATTTGATAAGACACCAGGTGCTACTTGGCAGATATTTGGACATGGTCTTTTCAAAATGAGAACCATTCAATCACTCCTAAGTGGCAGAAATAAGCAAGCATCATAGGTAATGTTCAGGACAAGTCAGAAAGCAAACCATATTCAATTTATCAAATATTTAAGTTTCAACAACGAAAGTCTCGCAGAGAGGATCCTAACCCTGAATTACTTGTATCGGAATACCTCTACCCACTAGCTTGCTTGCTTGTTTTTGGTGTTTTTTTTTTCTTTCCTTAGTTCCTTCCTTTTTTTTAAGACAGGATTTTCTCTGTGTGGTCCTGGCTGCCCTGCTCTGTAGACCAGGCTGGCCTGGCCTTGAATGCAGAGATCTGCCTGCCTCTGCCTCCTAAGTGCTGGGATTAAAGGCCTGAGCTACCACCACAACCCAACTTAACTTTTTAAGCTCCAGTTTTCTGGAATTTTCTCAGCTGCAGGGTGGGGATGTTGGGACTGCCTCCTTCCAGGACTTCATTTTTGTTTCAGTAAGCATCCCGTCATGGGGATAAAATGGTGAGTGGGGGAGATGTGGGAAGAGCAAACGGCGCTGTAAAGGAATCAAACACATGAGCTGTTGCCAGCTGTGGATGGGACAGCGACCACATGTACCATGTAAGTCAAGCATCAGCATGGGATAAGTGGGTCATGATTCATCAGGTCACAAGCTTTGAAACCCCAAACAGGATCTCAGCAGGGAAGAGGAGACTGAGGAGAATGAGGGAATGGCAGGGCCACCACCAAGTGCAGAATGCAGGGCACAACTGGGAATTTTTTTAAAGCCATTCTCTTTCCCACTTTGCCCCAGAGCTGGCTGCTTTAATAAACCAAGACCAAAGCCATCAACTTCATGTGGAGAGAACTGCTGTGAGCTTTATAAACCTCAAGTGTCTTCTAGGAGTGCAGCCACAGGAACAGAAGCCACAGAAAATAACAAGTTGTCTGAGGGAGCTGGCTGGGTAACAGATCTTGCTTGCATGTTAAACAGATGTTCCCAGTGGCTGCAGTAGACAGACGACAGCCATACCCTAGTCTGCCCTGTCTTCCCCTAAGATTTCACTTCCAACTGCTTCAACCAGAAACTCCATCCTCTAGACTGCTCTGAAACCACGATGGCTAACATTTATGAAGGACCTGCTGTGCTCAAGCCATCGTTCTATGCTGTGGGCCGCTTAGGAGGCAGCCCTTTCTATAGAGCATCACGTGACATGCATCTAGCCCTATACACGAACTGAGCAGCCTCTGTCTAGGGGCTGCCCTGCTTCACCGCCTGACAATTGTTTTGCTGTCTTTGTTCTGAGCCAATTGACCCGGGTCTGCTGAAGCAGGAAGAAGCCGCCAAAGTTCTTTGGTGAGTTTCTCTCTATGAAGTCACAACCAACAATGATGCATGAAGAAAGCAAGGTGAACCATGCACGGTGTCATCAACAAAAGACCAGAGTCGGCAAAGCCCAATGAACCCCAGCAAAGGGTGGCAGGGAGAACCAATGCCATAGCATCGTCCACTGTTTGTTGGGTTATATTTCCAAATGCGACGTGTTCTCTCAAGTGTCCATACTAGCGAAAACATCACATGTCCTTTTTCTAGGCAGCTTCCAGAAAAACACCATATGTCTGTTCTCAGTAAAAACATCCTCTTGTAAGACAGTTTCCAGAAAAACATCACATGACACAACTGAGTCTCCAAAGAAACCAGAACTTCCACATCATGTGCGACTGAGCGCAGAGATGGCTACATCATGCCCTGCGTGCTCAAAACCGTCCCCCAACAGGCATAAAGATCGATGGCATAGGTCTGTTAAGGAATGTCACACTACGTTTATAAATCAAGGAAAGGCCATCTTGTCCACCTCAGATGAAAGGGTGACATGTGATCTTCCTTCTTTGTTCTTTCTTCCTTCCTTCCTTTTTTTTTTTTTGAGCCAAAATTTTATTTATTCATTTCTTGCATTTGAAGTACTCCTCGATGACATCCTTGGCCTGAGAGTCTTTGTCACAGTCCTTAACCACTGTGCAACTGAAACCAACCACTTTCCGTGGTTTCCCCTCTCG
This sequence comes from Rattus norvegicus, assembly GCF_021556685.1. NCBI lineage: Eukaryota > Metazoa > Chordata > Mammalia > Rodentia > Muridae > Rattus > Rattus norvegicus. Next base: position 248,295,184 of record NC_141534.1, on the reverse strand, counting down.
ATCGATTTTACAGAGGCCTACCCATTCCCCTGGTTTCTTGTTGTCATCAACCTTTATCAGGTTGATCTGGTGCTCAGCACAGAGTGCCGCCACCAGCTTGACATACACGGCCTCATCACAGTCGGATGCAAGCACACAGAGATGGCCTTGGCGCTTGTCTAAGGCTTTGGCAGCTTTGCGTATGCCAAGTGCTAGGCCATCGAGAAGAAGGACAGTCTTCAGCACCTCTTGTAGAGCAGTGTTGACGTCCATTACACCTCCAGCAGCTATGCCTTCCTCAGCCACGGCAGTGGATTACGGGTGATGCCCAATCTTGAACGCACCCGAGCTTCCGTCTCTGTGTAACTTGGTGACTGCAGGGGAAAAGCCCTTCCTTTTTCTTTGTCCTTTAGCATCCAACATCTTCAGTGTCCCCACAGCAGCCCCTCAAGTGTCTCTCCTTCTAGAACATTTGGCACTATAGGGAAATTTAGAAGATTCAAGTTCCTCCAGGTTCCTCATCCTTGGCTCAGGGAACAGTAAAGAGGTCCTAATTCTCTTTTCTACTTTTATTATTCAGTAAGTTCAAATTCTGGGTTTTATTTCAGGAACACTTGCTGATTCCTTTTCCTCCTCTCCCACCCCCAGCCATGTGGCTATCTGTTGCATGTTCCATATCCAGGTTCACTCCATGGATACCTGTTCTTCCCTACACCGAAAGTTTAAGCCATGAAGCCAGTAGCTGGCAGAAAATGAAGGGCCCAGGATAGGCTAAGTGCAAAGCTCACTATAAGAAGAGAAATATCCTGGGGAAATGGGTCTGCTTTCTTTAGATGGAGCCAGCAGAGCTGTGGCTTCTCTGCAGGAAGGAAGCAGTCAGCAATCCCAGAGCAGAGCGGAATTCCATTTCTGGAACCTTCGATCTAGGTCCTATCCTGTTTGCTGATCTAGAATCCAGGCATGGAAATACAAAGGCCCCTACATACCAAGCTAAAGTGATATGAACCCATAGCTGGGGTGAAAGGATGGCTTTAGAGAACCAGAGACTGAGGAAGAGCTACAGGAATGACCTGCTAGGTGTCAGTGAAGTGTTGTCAAACAGGAGGACTGTATCCCAGCCATGAGGCCGACAAATGCTTGAGCCACAACTCACCTTTCTGAAACCCTTGAAAAGGCTAGCCGTCCAACAGCAATGACTCAAAAATCCTTTCTTGTGTCTCTTGGCTTTCTTTCCAATCTCCTTATCCATGAGTCTTTTCTATCCTTCTCTTCTGGCCCTCTCCCCTGGGATTTGCTCTATTTGGAGAAGTAGGGCTGATCCTTCAGGTCAGTCAGACTCCAGCGAGCCCTCCTGTTATCCACACTATATACCTCCAGAGAAATCTTTGACTTGCAGACAATGGCCATTACTCTGAAGTATTGTCTTCATCGGTTTCTTCACTAGATGGAGGCTAGGTGTAAGGCAAGAGAAAGACTCAGCTACTCAACTTACCATCTGCTCATCGTCCTGTTAAATACCCACGTGGCAAGAACCTCAATCCTCCCAGAAAAGGGGACCCGAGATGATACATGGCACAGAACACCTGATGGTTGTTTAACTGAGTTAAAATTCCATGTCCAATCTCTATTTCAAAAGCCCTGGGGGCCTAGGAGTGCCAAGAAAGCAAGCTCTCCAGTGCACACATACACATGTGCACTTGAAATAATTTATAGTGTCCAGTGCAACATGGTATCCCAGAAATAAAGGCAGATTTTCAGAAACATGGCAAAGTTGGGGCTGGCGAGATTGCTCAGAGGTTAAGAGCACTGGCTGTTCTTGCAAAGGACCCAGGTTCAATTCCCAACACCCGCACAGCAGCTCACAACTGTCTGTAACAGATCCAGGGGCTCTGACACCTTCATACACACATACAAGTAGACAGAACACAATTGTACATTAAAAAATAAATCTTTTTTTAATCCTGTTTTTAAAAATGGCAGAGTTCATTTGCGATCTGAAAATTCAATGTTCTTCTCCTTCATGGTCTCTTCCAGCAAATTCTGAACACTGAGTTCCTGAGGATTTGTCCCTAAAGCCAAACTTGCTGTAGGTCAGATACAGGTAGCTATCCTGCTGGAAGCCCTTCTGCCATATAATCTGGAGACAAACCTACAGTCATATCTATGTACATATTCAAACCCACAATGTATAGGGTGGAAAAAGGAAGAAGACACAGAAATTCTATTGAAGTGAGACTCAAACAAGCTAATCTTAATGGGTATGTATGTTGATAACACACAAGAGCACATATACATATGTGTACACATATACTGTGCTGGGATCTTTTAATGCCAAGGAGTTAGAGAGATCCAGCATGCTGGAAGTTCCCTTTGATTATTTGGAGAAGGCTACCAATAGGAGTGATAAGTGACTAGAGATTCCTGCCCCGAAGTTCCTGTAACTTAGCATGAAGTTGACTTAAACTCCTATTTTTAGTGCTTCCCACGTTTCTAGACTAGGACATCTCCATATAAAGATGAAACTCATATTAATCCTAGCTTTGAAAATCTTACAGCCTGGTCAACCACCATGACCAATTCTTTGTTCATTTCTTTCTTTCTTCCTTCCCTCCCTCCTTCCTTCCTTTCTTTTCTTCTTTCTCTGTCTCTTTCTATCCTCCTTTGTCTCTTTCTTTCCTTCTTTCTCTCTCTTTCCTTTGTTTCTTTCTTCCTGTCTGGCTTTCTTTCTTTCATGTGTGCATGTCTGTATTGTGTGTGTCCCGTGCATGCATTCACTGGGACTATGACTACGAACCATAACTACATGTGAGGACAGAGGACAACCTTGGGTGTTCATATTCATCATCCACCTGTTTGAGGCAGAGTTTCTTTGTTGTCTGCCACTGCGTATGGTGGGTTAGCTGTACCACAGGATTCTGAGTATGCTTTTGTCTCTACCTCCCACCTCACTAAGGGCATTGGGATTACAGATTACCATGGTGCCTGGCTTTATATAGGTTCTGAGGATTTGAATTCAAGTCCTCATGTTTGCATGAAGTAACTTAACTGCTGTGCTGTCTCCCTAACTCCCAATCTTTTAACCAAAGATACATCTTAACAGTTACCAAGGTCCAGAACAAGAAGTATGGTATCACAGTTCATTTTCATTATTGATAAACCATCCCTGGAAAGTTAAACAGTCAGAGTATGGTGGCATGCTCATATGACCCCAAATACTTCAGAAGCTGAGACAGGAAGATTATAATAAGTTCAAGGCTTCCCTGGGCTACACAAAGAGTCTGAGGCCAGTCTGGATAAATTTGCAATAGCCTGTTTCAATATGAAAGAAAAAAATTAAAAGGGGTTGGATATTGTAACACAGTGGTCAAGTGCTTGCCCAAGAGACTTGAGGTACCAGGTTCAATTTCTAGTCCAAAAAAAAAAAGTGGTGGTGGAGGGGAGAAGGCTAAACAAAGTGGGAATTACAGATCCTTACTGGGGACCTCTGTAGCCTCTGTGCTAAGGGACAGCAACCATGTGAAAAGAGCATTACCACTAAGCTTTTCAAAGTGGGACAGGTGGTAAGAGGAATGGAGGAACTGGCCCAGGTCATGTACGTAGTGAACACCCCATGGTATTCCAGGGTCGTGGGGACATCTCACAATCATATTTTATTTGATCAAGGTACATAGCCCTAGGAACCTAACACTTGAGGAAGTACTAGGATGCTAGGAAGGACTGCAGTTTTTACCCACTGCCGAGGAGAAAAGACACCCTATGTAGTCTGGGAACTGCAGGAAGCAACAGGTTGGTGATTGGAAGAGGAAAAAAAATAGGCTGAAGAAGGGAGTGAAAATCAAAAGTAAATAGAGACTCATGGCTGAAGAGAGAGTGTAAGAAAGTGGGTCAGAGGGAAATTGGGACAGACAAACCCAGAACTTCTTAATCGGTGTGCGACCTCTGAAGGCTCTTGAGCAGGAAAACAACGGAATCCATGGAGCTGTTAATAGTTGACACTGGAGAGAGAAAGAAGGTTGCTGGCCCTCGGCGTGTCTGTTTGTTCGGTTGAGATGACAGAGGCCGAGATAAATTCTGTTTGGACAGTTCACACTTTGCGTGCTAGAATCACCATTTATGCTAATGAGGCTGACTCTGCTCTAAGTGGCCCTACTGGGTAGGAAATGTGGTTCTCATGCTGTGCTTCACCCTGAATGTCTGGTTTATAGAGCACCTGCAGGATAACCCTGCATGGACGACGCCATCTCTCCCCAGCACCACGCAGGAGGCACAGTCTGATGACGTAATCATGCCAGGAAAATGGTAATGGCTACAAACTTGCCTAAGCAGAGTAGGAACACGCGGGCACCAGAAAGGTAAAAGGTACAAACAGCTTCGCCTAGACACCATAAAAGGCAGGACACCTTACCCCATGGTGATGAGGGCGCCACCAACCCAGACTGGTCCTCCTAACACTAAGCTGAGGGACTGGCAGGAAGAGAATGTCTTACTCTCTCCAAGGCTTCAGCTCTGCATGGTCCCTACTGTTCCGTACTCCTCATCCAGATCTGGCCTTGTACCTCATGTGGGTGGTGTCTACCTCTGTGTTTGCCTCTGCATGGGCTCTAGCACCGGGCTCTCCAGGGCTCCAGAAGCCCTCCACACGCATCCCTAAGACTGTTGCCTAACGACCGACAGTGACCCTCCTTGCATCTGCCTGGGTCCTCCGGTTTCAGCAAACACTCTTTGAACTCTCTGAGGGCTCTCTAACATTTTTGTGGACATTCTGTAACTTATGTTTGTACATGCATGTGTGAGCATGTGGGGGGGCGAACTGGAGTAATGTGTGCATTTACTGTTACTCAGTGAATTCTGGCATTGTGGAAAGTCCACCCATGTTTCTGACATAGCTCTTTCAGCATTCCTGACGTCACCAGTTCCCAACTCCCCTAAGGCCATGACCCTTTAATACCGTACCTCATGCTGTGGTGAACTCCAACCATAAAATTATTTCATTGCTGCTTCATAACTGTGATTTTTGCTACTGTTGCAAATCCTAACGTAAATACCTGCTAAGCAGGCTATCTGATAGGCGACCTCTGTGGGGACCAGGCATTAAGTAGATAGCCACATTGTAGTCTCTTCCATAGCCTCGTGAGAAGGGGCGTGCTTTCTGACCTCACAGGGCTCAGAGAAGCTAGGTAGACTTCACCAGGTCACAGAATTTACATGTAACTGAGCAAGGATCAGAAGCCCAATTCAATTCCCAAATGCAGACAAGCAGGCTGTTGGGGGCAGAACAGGTTTAGTGGCACTCACACAAAGGCCATGGCCAAATCCAGTCCTGGTGCTTTAAGCCATCTGAGACGCAGAGACACTGATGCTAGTCTCCAGCATCCAATGCTGAGCTCTCTGAATCCCAAAAGCTCCTGGAAAATTCTTCTGTCCAAGATATTTGGCCCTGGAACATAGGCCCTGAGTACAGTGTTGTTAACAGACAGAGCTACCTATGATAGTAATATTTAAGTTTTTTTAAAGCCTAGCTGAATAATACTTTCATTCAAAATAACACTGGATTAGAAAAACTCTTTTATGAAATCCTGCGTTTGCCATCGCCCTTGGGACCCTGTCCAAGACAATTCTGAAGGTGGCAAGGCAGCTCTGAAGCTCCCTTCTGGCAAGAAAAGGAGAGTTTCCCGTCTTGTACACGTGGACTTAGAGGTAAGAACTGAAATTATTTTATGTCCCTTTAAAATGCCACATTGGATTTGATAGCACACACTTCACTCAAAAACAGTCATTCCGAAAAATAAGAGTTGCCAGGAAGTGGGCCCTTCCACAGACTGGCACCTCCTTCTTCCCCACTTGGGAAGGAGCCGTCGCCTAGAAATGCAGACAGCTTGTCCCCAGACACAAGAAGTAGTCACCAGTCTCTAATAACTGCTCGTCCTGCCAGGAAGACAGGCAAGCTAGGGCAAGCCGATAGCTGCCACCTCTGTGATCTGTTCACTTGCCTCGGAACATAAAAAGGTCTTTTGCTGAGAGTAGGGACGGAGCTTGGATCCAGTCGGCTCCTTCTGGGAAGTCCTACTCCATGTCCAAGAATAGCAGGTTCTAACTATAGAGAGGAACTGAGCCCTAGCTCACCCATGGCCATCTCACACAAACATCTCCCTGCTGGCCAAACCCCCGCCCACATCAGGCAATTCCAAATTGACGTGTCTAGGTTTCTGCTTCCCTGGCTAGAACCATAAGCTTTGAAATCGCGAAGCCTGTGCTCCAAAGTTCGAGGGTTGTCATTTTAGTTTTTTTGTTAGTTTTGGCGTTTTGTTTTGTTTGAGATATGGTCTCATGTAGCCTGGGCTAGCTTTGAACTCACTATGTAGCCGAGGATGGTCTTGAACACCTCCTCATCCTCTTGGTGTGATCATTCTGGCAAGAATGAAGTTGCTGAAGCTCTAAAGAGACATTTGCACTTTTCCTCTGACTATCACACTATTGAAACTAAGGTCTCCAAGGAATTTCCCAGAAGGTTCATGCTGGGGAAGGCTGAAGCCTGGTGCCAGCCAGAGATTTCAGAGTTATGAAAATGTGTCAGACTCCCTTGCAGGCGAAGCTAGAGCTGAAACAATGATTGGTCAGTGATGGGTGGGCCCCCATCTTGAAGGGATTCCTTAATTGCATATAGTTCCTGCCCTCTGTCTAAGCTCAAAAGATGGACTTTGAAGACGTGGGTGTCACTGGACCTTTTTATGTTCCGCTTCCCAATGCGGCTGCATTAGATAAGTCCCCCTTTCTCTACTTTGTCTCTTTAATTATCTTATTGCGAGCAGTAGTGGAACCTAGCTTGTTAGTACTGCCAGGACTCAGGGTCTGACTCTCTCAACTCCAGGACTCCTATCTCTACCTCACCGGTGCTAGGATTGCATGACTGTACCACCGGACCTAGACACTTGAGACTTTATATAGTTTTTCTTTGAGAGAAGAATTAAATACACATATTCAATAAATAGTGAGCCTTGGCTGCTCCCTGGATGTTAGGATAGTTACATTTGTTGTTTATTTTTTATGTATGTGTGGTATGTATATATAGTAGTGTGTGTGTACAGTGTGAGTGTGTGCATGAAGGCAAGCACATACATGCAGTGGTCCAAGTCGAGTCAGGAGATGACCTTGGTGACAGTCCTCACCTTCCATTTTGTTATCCCCCGATGGGTGCACCAGACTTTCTGACCCGTGTGAGCTTCCAGGGCATCTCTGTCTCTCCTCCCACTTTACCAGGGGAGCCGTTTTAATTAACATTCTGTTGCTGCGAAGAGACGCCAAGGCGACTTATAAAAGAAAGCATTTAATTGATGGTTTGCTTAGAGTTTCCAAGGATGAGTGGACGACCATCATGGCAGAGAGCAAGGCAGCAGGAGGCGGGCAGGCATGGCACTGGAGCAGGGGCTGAGAGCTTACATTTTTATCCTCAAGTTGGAGGCAAAGAGAGAAAGGCTGAGCCTCCTGTAGGCTTTTAAAAATCTCCAGGTGCGAACTGAGAACAGGATCCCCTTGGGGAGAATTAGAGGAAGGATTGAAGGAGTTGAAGGAGCTTGAAGCCCCATAAGAACGACAATGCCAACCAGCCAGAGCTTCCAGGGACTAAACCACTACTGAGAGACTGTACATGGACTGACCCAGGGCTCCAACTGCATACGTAGCAGAGAATAGCCTTGTTGGGGCACCAGTGGAAGGGGAAGCCCTTGGTCCTGCCAAGGTTGGACCCCCAGTGCAGGGTAATATGGGGGAGGGCAGTAAAGGAGATGGATGTGGGGAATACCCATATAGGGGAGGGGGAAGGGATGGGGGCTTATGGATAGGAAACTGGGAAAGGGAATAACATTTGAAATGTAAGTAAAGAAATATATCTAATTTTTTTTTTTGGTTCTTTTTTTCGGAGCTGGGGACCGAACCCAGGGCCTTGTGCTTCCTAGGTAAGCGCTCTACCACTGAGCTAAATCCCCAGGCCCAGAAATATATCTAATTTTAAAAAACGTCTCCAGGTGCATTCCCATTGACAGATGTGTCTCCTCCAAAAGACCACACCTCCTAATCCTTTGTAACAGTCCCACCAACTAAGGACCATGCAACTCAAATGTAGAGGCCTATGTAAGACGCTCCTGTTCAAACCAGCGCAGGATCATAGGCAAGCCGTGAAGTATTCAGCTTTGTGTGAACATGGGGTCCTGACCTTGGGTTCTCAAGTTTGCATAGCAAGTGATTTAGCACTGACCATGTCCTAGCCCCTTCTTTGCTGGTTTCTACTGCTCAGACTGAATTGGGTTCCCAAAAAACCAGGTTCCCAATACAGAATTGTGTAAAATTTTATGAATGTGTGCATGAGTCTCTTATGAATGACAGTCATTGCTAAGTAGCTAATCTACCCGACAGCAGCCTCCAACTTAGAATGAGCCCCCAAGAGAAAGCGTCAAGCTTCCCTTTCCTGTATTAGACATAAAACTTGATTGTTTATTTTCACAGGTAACTCAAGCCAGTTTAGGTCCAGCTACAAATGAACAGAAAACACTCCACCCTGCTAGTCACTTGCACAACCCAAATTCTACTAAGCCATGACCTCCAAAACTAGACGTTTAGAATAGAAAGTCACTAACAGTCAGACTTGCCTGCAAGGTCCTGTGCCTGATAAGCTTTAAAGGAAACAGGACATAGACACAGGGCTGAACCCATGCACAGGCTTTGTCAAGAAAGGCGAACCTGAGTAACAGAAGGATAGATAAAGCCCTGATGAGCTAGGATGGACGTTCTCAACCTGTGGGTTGCAACCTCTTTGAGGGTCACGTAGCAGATATTCTGCAGATCAGATGTTTACATTACGATTCATAGCAGTAGCAAAATGATGGAGTAGCAGCAAAATAATGTTATGGTTGGGGGTCACTGCAACAGGAGGAGGTGCATCAAAGGGCCACAGCATGAAGGAAGGTTGAGAGCTACTGTTAGATGATGTACACAATTGTACATGCCTCCTCCCATTATGCAAAAAGCAGGGAAAGGGCGTACATTAAGGCTTGCAAACTGTTCTCTATGCTCAGTATGGCAGCCAATCTTGCTAATCCTCCAGGTTGGTGAGACCTGACTTTGATTGTGAGCCTAGCCTTTAACGGCTGAGCCATCTCTCCAGCCCGAGACCTGACTTTGAAAGCTGGTGAAACCAACTGCATTGCTCTCACTACTCTGAGTCTCCTGCACTCATTATATAATAATGATCAATTCCCCTCTTTGTCCTCCTCTTCCTCTTCCTTTCTCTCCTCTTCTTCCTCTTCATCCACCTCTTCCTCCTCCTCTGCCTCCTCTACTTCCTCCTCCACTTCCTCTTTCCCTTCCTCCTCTTCCTCCTTTTCCTCCTTTTCCTCCTCTTCTTCCTTTTTCTCCTCTTCTTCCTCTACTTCTTCCTCTTCCTCCACCTCTTCTTCCTCCTCTGCCTCCTCTACTTCCTCCTCCACTTCCTCTTTCCCTTCCTCCTCTTCCTCCTTTTCCTCCTTTTCTTCCTCTTCTTCCTTTTTCTCCTCTTCTTCCTCTACTTCTTCCTCTTCCTCCACCTCTTCTTCCTCCTCTGCCTCCTCTACTTCCTCCTCCACTTCCTCTTTCCCTTCCTCCTCTTCCTCCTTTTCCTCCTTTTCCTCTTCTTCTTCCTTTTTCTCCTCTTCTTCCTCTACTTCTTCCTCTTCCTCCACCTCTTCTTCCTCCTCTGCCTTCTCTACTTCCTCCTCTTCTTCCTCCTCATTTTCCTCCTCTTTTTCTCCTCTTCTTCCTCTTCTTCCTCATCTTCCTCCCCCATTTCCTCCTCTACATCCCCTTCTTCCTCCTCCTCTTCTTACTTTTCTTCCTCTTCCAATTCCTCCTTCACTTTCTCCTTCCACTTCCTCTTCTACTTCCTCCTCCTCTTCTTTTAGAGATAGGGTTTCACTGTGTAGTCCTCGAACTTGTGTTCCTCCGGCCGCCACCTCCTCAGCACTGAGATTACAGGCATAAGACACTGCATACCCCAACAAACTTTCTTTATTAAAGTTCACCGGGGCTTATAGGAAGACCTAATCTATCTTTCCTAGTGTAAATTAGACCATAAAAAATATTCACTTCAGGCTGGAGAGATGGCTCAGAGGTTAAGAGCACTGACTGCTCTTCCAGAAGTCCTGAGTTCAATTCCCGGCAACCACATGGTGGCTCACAACCATCTGTAATGGGATCTGATCCCCTCTTTTGGTGTGTCTGAAGACAGCTACAGTGTACTCATATAAATAAAGTAAATAAATCTTTTTAAAAAATTCACTTCAGGAAAACATGAGCCCACATGGACTTGTCAGTATTCTGAATTAAGAACGGTTTTTTCAGGGACTGGAGAAATGGCTCAATGGTTAGGAGGCTGTTCTTCCAGAGAATCTAGGTTCAATTTCCACCACCCACACAACAGCCTACAACTGTCTGTAACTCTGTTCCAGGGGATCTGAATCCTTCACACAGACATACATATGGGCAAAAGACCAATGCACACACCATTTAAGGTAATTAAAATTAGGAAAAAAGCACTTTTTTTTATTACTTATGACATGTTGGAAATTCTTGTCCTGATTCATTTTTGACTGTTCCTAAAGGCAAGGATGGTTTCTCTCAAGTGCTTTAGCGTTGAGCAGAAGTAACTCTTACCTTCAGGAGAGGAGGCTGAGTCTCAGATTGAATCTAACAGTTGGCGTGCCTCAGTGGTGGAGTCAAAGCCACGGAGGTAGCCAGGTCCTGCAGGATCGTTCTCTCAGAAATGCTCCCGTATGTAAAGACTCTCAACTCCGCCCCTCCAGCCCACATCCTATGGAATCTAACGGACCTCTGTGTCTTCACCTTCCTACCCGCAGGTCACAAACCCCTGCAGCATCACCAAGTGCACGACTCAGTGACCTGAAGTGCTACTGTGAGAGGATAGGGCTTGGCACCCCAGTACTGAGTCCCAGTAGTGGATGCATACCCCAATAGCTCACATAGGGAATATGTTGCACAAATGATCAGTAAGCAAAAAACATAGTGAATTCATAAGCAATTTTTAGGTCAATTTTTATATTTATATCAGTGAGATGTGTGGCTAGAACTCAGGTCCTCAAGCTTGGTAGCAAGCGGCTTCTACCTACTGGCCCTGTAAATTTCTAACTAACAGAGGAGTTACTGGGTTCTCCTAACTCTGCCATTTATTAGCACAAGGGGAAGTGCTCTGTGCCTCGAATGGCTTCGGCCTAAGATGATTAGACAGCAATCAGTTAACAGGGTCACATTCCCCAGAAAGCAAGTTTTTATTAAGTGAGTTTTATACCTGGAAATACAACAGTCAGGGGCTAAAATACTTAAAAACAAAATCTAGAAATCCATCTTTAAAGACCTGCTTCCAAGAAAATAAGGACTTAGCAAGCATGCTTCTAGACCCCAGCTAGTGCGGGAAGCTAGAGTAATGGCCGACTCTGTCATTTCACACTTTTTTTTCTATTTTAACTAAGCACTTATTACACATCATAGCCACACGTTTGACAGTTTGCAGCATGATTGAAAATAACAAGCAAGAATGTTTTCCTTTCACAATGTCAGAATCCTGTATATATGCATGTACATGTATATGTGTGTATGTGTGTGTGTGTGTGTGTGTGTGTGTGTGTGTGTGTGTGTGTGTGTGTAGAAGTTTGGCCCAGTTCTTCCTCCCAGCTCTATGTTCCCAGAAATAAGACTCACACTCAGACTCAGACTCAAAATATATTTACAGATACCTCGGTCATATAGCTAGGCTCTTCTCTGACTAGATCCTAGCCAAAGATAACTCATTCTAATCTCTGTTCTGCCACACCCTGGTTGCCTGCGCTCAGGTACATCTGTCACATCACATCTTCCCTATCCCAGAATTCTTTCTGCCTCCTGGATGTCCCACCTTCTTTTCTACCCTTTCCTGTAGGCCATAGATTTTTTATTTTTTAATTGACAGGTGATACATCCATACAATACAGAAGATATTCTCTCTCTCTCCCTCCCCCCCCCTCTCTCTCTCTCTGTGTGTGTGTGATTGTGTGCATGCTCACATACCTGTGTACACCAGTAGCATCCCAGCCCCACAGGTGCATTCTCACTGTAGACCTTGCAATGCCATTGCACGATTCTTTTCCTTCTTGGTTTTGTTTGCTTTGTTTTTTAGATTTATTTATGTATGTGAGTACATTGTCACTGTCTTCAGACACACCAGACCCACTACAGATGGTTGTGAGCCACCATGTGGTTGCTGGGAATCGAACTTAGAACCTCTGGAACAACAGTCGGTGCCCTTAACCACCGAGCCATCTTTCCAGCTCTTTCTTTTCCTTCTTAGGAAGTATTTTATGGCTTCTCTGTGGCAAACTTGCACTGCATGTTCCAATGTTCTTACCCTTTGGGATAATAGTAAATAAAATAAATGCCACCTGAACAGCAACACTGTCATCCACCGTCATTCTAAAGATAGGCATTGGCCTCGGAGTAACTGACAAGCTGACTTAGAGTGGATATCCTGTTGACCCGGGTCCCAGGCAGGATGGGACAGGAGAGCATGACCCTTCATCCCGCTGCTTAGAACAGCACGCAATCACAAACAGAAATTGCTCACTTCTGGAATTTGCTGCTTCCTATTTTAAGCCATTTTAAGCTGACCGGGTCTCTAAAGTATGTATGAGAATGTAAAGACACAACTGGGACCTCTGCAATTGCTGAGGCTGACGCTGCAGAAGGAGACCAAGCCAATGGCTCCTGTCACAACCAGACAGCCACCAGGGTAGCTGCATGTAGTGTCCATAGGATGGAGTGACCCACCACCCTGGATGAACCCAGGACACAAGCAGAACCCAAGGCAAAGGTGAATGAACTACAAGAAAGCCCAGTCCACAGACAGCAAAGAAATTAGAGCAATAAAATCAGCAGAAACAATGTAACTTCCCTGAGATTTGGGCTACAAATTAGGATACATATATTGCCCCCTCCAACAAAAGCAAAGAGGATTTTATTTCACATAAGACTTTCAGCAGATAAGTTTACAATTTTTTTTTAAATTGCATGAAGTATAGGAAACCACTAAGTAAGAGTCGGCAGAAATCGCAGACCCTGAGAGACAGCCTTCAGGGGTTAGCACTATTGAGTTCAAAACATAAGATAAGAATGTTGGGGGTTGGGGATTTAGCTCAGTGGTAGAGCGCTTGCCTAGCAAGCGCAGGGCCCTGGGTTCGGTCCCCAGCTCCGAAAAAAAAAAAGAAAAAAAAAAGAATGTTGGATGTGAGGGTGTTTCATTTTTAAGATTTTTTTTAAATTTATTTTTATGTATATGAGCGTTCTGCCTATGTGCAACTATGTATGTGCACCATGTACATGCAGTCCCCAAAGTGGCCAGAAGAGGGCATCAGAGTTCCTGAAACTTGCATTACGGATAACTGTGTACATCCACTGGGGTGCTGGGAACCAGATCCAACCCTCTGCAGGAGTAGAAAGCCATCTCTTCACCTCTGAATGTGGGGTTTAAAAGGTAGTGTTTCAAATACTTAATTTAAGATAAAAAAAATCCAATTGACGTTAAAACAGTCCGTGGAGTGATTAAACCACAGGGAGAGGAGGGCAAATCACAGCTAAAGAAACTAAAAATATTTGAAAAAAATTACCAAGAAGACAACACAAAAAGAATTTTTTTTTTCTAACAGAAAATGAAAGAGCGGGTATAGAAGCAAAAAGAGACGGTGAGTGAGAAGTGTCCAAAGGCTTCGGGATGCTATTCCAGAGGCATTTTCCAGACAAGAGAATGCCGAGAATTTCCAAAATTGGCACACAATTCCAATTCTTTACTAAGGAATTCCAGTAAATTCAAAGCAAGGTAAGCTTAGACAGAGGGGAGCTAAGGGTAACTCAGTACAGAACACTCCAGTACAGAACACGGCAGAGCCCTTCAAGGCCTGGGAATTAGGTTAACCAAAGGCTTCCTGACAGAGGTGTCAGTAGACTGTTGAATCAAGTCTTCCAAGTGCCAAGAGGAAATAGGTTCTGAGACAGCCTGTGTTCCAAGGTAGGAAGACAGGCTGTCTTCTTCTTCTTCTTCTTCTTCTTCTTCTTCTTCTTCTTCTTCTTCTTCTTCTTCTTCTTCTTCTTCTTCTTCTTCTTCTTCTTCTTCTTCTTCTTCTTCTTCTCCTTCTCCTTCTCCTTCTCCTTCTCCTTCTCCTCCTCCTCCTCCTCCTCCTCCTCTTCCTCCTCTTCCTTCTCCTTCTTCCCCTCCCCATCCCCTCTTCCCCTCCCCATCCCCCTCCCCTTCCCCTCCCCCCTTCTCCTCCTCCTCCTCCTCCTCCTCCTCCTCCTCCTCCTCTTCCTCCTCCTCCTTTTTCTTCTTCTGGTTTGGTTTGAGACAGGATCTCTTGTAGCCCAGGCTAGCCTCAAAAGTTCTTTGTAACTAGGGATAACCTTGAACTTCTGGCTCTTCTGCCTTACCTTGGAGTGATAAGATTACAAACATGGACCACCATGCCTAGTTTGTGCGGTGCTGGGACTAGAACCCAGAGCTTTGTGTATGCTGGGCAAGCACTCTACCAACTGAGCTATCTCTCCAACCCCTAAAAGGATAGACCTCAACCAGAAGAATCCTTGACATTTCTTTTTTTAAAGAAACAAAGAAAACCAGCATCAGATCAATGAATGAACAACTCTGTGTGACCTCTGACTGTGCAGGTCAACACTAAGGAGACCATAAAGAGGCACTTTGCTTTAAAAAAAAATAAATTAAAAGAAAAGAAATACAACTACAGCAATACTGCGCTCTAAAATTCCTTATATTTAAGCTCAAACAAACAAAACTAAAGAGAAAAATACTACTTTCGCCAGGACCACCTTCCCTTGACCCTTTCCAGCCTGGGCTTTCTTAAGCTAAAACCCTCCACACCTTCAGGGGTGTGGAAAACACAGCCAGCTCACCCTGGTCTAAAGATGGAAGGAGTCACGTGTGTCACTAGACACAAGGATCAGTGGTAAGATCTCCTGTGACGGGGTAAGAGCCTTCCAAGGGACAGCTGGGGCTGGAAATGAGACCACAGAAAGGTGGGAGGCAGGGGTGAGTCGGGAATTGAACCAGAGGACCGGGGACGGAGGAGCCTTCTGTGTGCTCAGAATTTCCTGTCAGTTAATCAAAAATACACTAAAGAAGACATGTGCGTGCGTTTGCCGAGAGCCTGTGTAAGCCCCACTTCAAGCTCAGAAGTGGCATATCCCAGAGCGACTCAGGACCTGCCAGAGGGAGTGACAAGCTGAGGAACACACCATGGTAATTCCAAAGAGCTGGGCCTGCCCTTCCACGGCAGCTTTACAAGCTTTATTTTAAGGTTCTATTTGAAGAGCATTACCTCTCTACATTTAATCCTCACATAAAGCCTATGAGGGAATTATTATTATTATTATTGTCTCAGGAAAAACCGACATTTAAAGGAGTTAAGAATAGTCATTTGCCCAGGGCCACAGAACTGGCAGGGGGTCAAGTCAGGAGTTAAACTCCAGTTGGTTTTACTTGAAAGCAGGAGCTCTCAGTCACAGCTCTCCCTGCCTCTCTGCACTGCACAGTGTCTCTTTAGCTTAGAACCCAGTTTCAGAGTTCCTGATTCCTCTCCACCGTGTGGGATGCAGGGATTGTTCAGCTCCGGGTGGTAGGCTTCCCCTGTGCACTGGGCCATCTTCCAGCCCTGCTTCTATGAAACCTGTATCTCTGGCTCGAGCTGGCCTTGTACTTACAGGGCTCCTCTTGCCTCAGCCTCCTGAATGCTGAGATTGTAAATATATTGTAAATAACCTGCTACTACACAGGATAACATTTCAGATAAAAGCCATAACACAATACAAAAAATTATTATTTTATGTATATATTTAATTGCATATATAATTTATATTAAAAATTTATATTTTATTTTTTATTTTACTGGAAATTTTTTAATTTACATTTCAAATGTTATCCCCTTTCCCGGTTTCCCGTCTAGAAACATGCTATGTCCCCCTGCTTCTATGAGGCTGATCCCTCACCCACCCACCCACTCCCTCCTACCTTCCCTCCCTGACATTCCCCTGACAGGACCAGGGTCTTCTCCTCCCATTGATGCCTGGCAAGGCCATCCTCTGCTACATATGCACCTGGAGCCATGAGTCTGCCCATGTGTATTCTGTAGTTCTGTCTATTTGCCTAAGAATTTCATGAAGTCATTGTTTTTGATAGCTGAGTAATATTCCATTGTGTAGATGTACCACATTTTCTGTATCCATTCCTCTGTTGAAGGACATCTGGGTTGTTTCCAGCTTCTGGCAATTATAAATAAGGCTGCTATGAACATAGTGGAGCACATGTCTTTGTTATATGTTGGAGCATCTTTTGGGTATATGTCCAGGAGTGGTATAGCTGGGCCCTCAGGTAGTACTATGTCCAAATTTCTGAGGAACCTGCAGACTGTTTTCCAGAGTGGTTGTACCAGTCTGCAATCCCACCAACAATGGAGGAGTGTTCCTCTTTCTTCACCTCCTTGACAGCATCTGCTGTCACCTGAGTTTTTGATCTTAGCCATTCTGACTGGTGTGAGGTGGAATCTCAGGGTTGTTTTGAATTGCATTTTCCTGATGATTAAGGATGTTGAACATTTCTTTAAGTGCTTCTCAGCCATTTGAGATTCCTCAGTTGAGAATTCTCTGTTTAGCTCTGTACCCCATTTTTAATAGGGTTATTTGATTCCTTGGAGTCTAACTTCTTGAGTTCTTTGTATATATTGGATATTAGTCCTCTATCAAATGTAGGATTGGTAAAGATCTTTTCCCAATCTGTTGGCGGTTGTTTTGTCCTATTGACAGTGTCCTTTGCCTTACAGAAGCTTTGCAATTTTATGAGGTCCCATTTGTTAATTCTTGATCTTAGAGCATAAGCCGTTAGTATTCTGTTCAGGAAATTTTCCCCTGTGCCCACGTGTTCAAAGCACTTCCCCACTTTCTCTTCTATTAGTTTTAATGTATCTGTTTTTATGTGGAGGTCCTTGATCCACTTGGACTTGAACTTTGTACAAGGAGATAAGAATGGATCAATTTGCATTCTTCTACATGCTGACCGCCAGTTGAACCAGAACCCTTTGTTGAAAATGCTGTCTTTTTTCTACTAGATGGTTTTAGCTCCTTTGTCAAAGATCAAGTGATGATAGGCGTGTAGGTTCATTTCTGGGTCTTCAATTCTAATTTATTGATCTACCTGCCGGTCTCTGCACCAATACCATACAGGGTTTTTTTTTTAAATCACTATTGCTCTGTAATACAGCTGGAGTTTAGAGATGGTGATTCCCCCAGAAGTTATTTTATTGTTGAGGATAGTTTTTGCTATCCTGGGATTTTGTTATTCCAAATGAATTTGCAAATTGCTCTTTCTAACCCTATGAAGAATTGAGTTGGAATTTTGATGGGGATTGCATTGAATCTGTAGATTGTTTTTGGCAAGATGGCCATTTTTACTATATTAATTCTGCCAGTCCATCATCATGGGAGATCTTTCCATCTTCTGAGATCTTCTTCGATTTCTTTCTTCAGAGACTTGATGTTCTTGTCATACAGATATTTCACTTGCTTGGTTAGAGTCACACCAAGGTATTTTATTTTATTTGTGACTATTGTGCAGGGTGTCATTTCCCTAACTTCTTTCTCAGCCTGTTTATTCTTTGAGTAGAGGAAGGTTACTGATTTGTTTGAGTTAATTTTATATCCAGTCACTTTGCTGAAGTTGTTTATCAGCTGTAGGAGTTCTCTGGTGAAATTTTTGGGGTCACTTAAGTATACTATCATATCATCTGCAAATGATGATATTTTGAATTCTTCCTTTCTAATTTGTATTCCTTTGACCTCCTTTTGTTGTCTAATTGCTCTGGCTAAGACTTCTAGTACTATATTGAATAGGTAGGGAGAGAGTGGGCAGCCTTGTCTAGTCCCTGATTTTAGTGGGATTGCTTCAGTTTCTCTCCATTTAGTTTGATGTTGGCTACTGGTTTGCTGTATATGGCTTTTACTATGTTTAGGTATGGACCTTAAATTCCTGATATTTCCAAGTCTTTTATAAGGAAGGGGTGTTAAATTTTGTCAAATGCTTTCTCAGCATCTAATGAGATGATCATGAGGCTTTTTATTTGAGTTTGTTTATATAGTGGATTATGTTGATGGATTTCCGTATATTAAACCATCCCTGAATCCCTGGGATGAAGCCTACTTGATCATGATGGATGATCGTTTTTGATATGTTCTTGGATTCAGTTTGCAAGAATTTTATTGAGTATTTTTGCATCAATATTCATAATGAAATTGGTCTGAAGTTCTCTTTCTTTGTTGGGTCTTTGTGTAGTTTAGGTATAAGAGTAATTGTGGCTTCACAGAAGGAATTTGGTAGTGCTCTGTCTGATTCATTTTGTGGAATAGTTTGGATAGTATTGGTATGAGGTCTTCTTTGAAGGTCTGATAGAATTCTGCACTAAACCCATCAGGTCATGGGTTTGTTTTTTTTGGTTGGGAGACTTTTAATGACTGCTTCTATTTCTTTAGGAGTTATGGGGTAGTTTAAATGGTTTATCTGATCCTAATTTAACTTTAGTATCTGGTATCTATCTAGAAAATTGTCCATTTCATGCAGGTTTTCCAGTTTCGTTGAGTATAGGCTTTTGTAATAGGATATGATTTTTTTTATTTCCTCAGTTTCTGTTGTTATGTCTCCCTTTTCTTTTCTGATTTTGCTAATTTAGATAGTGTCTCTGTGCCCTCTGGTTAGTCTGGCTAAGGGTTAATCTATCTTATTGATTTTTTTTTCAGAGAACCAGCTCATGATTTTGTTGATTCTTTGTATAGTTCTTTTTGTTTCTACATGGTTGATTTCAGCCCTGAGGTTGATTATTTCCTGCCTTCTACTCCTCTTGGGTGTATTTGTTTCTTTTTGTTCTAAAGCGTTTAGGTGTGCTGTCAAGCTGCTAGTGTATGCTTTCTCCAGTTTGGGGGGCTTTGGGGGGCACTCAGAGCTATGAGTTTTCCTCTCAGCACAGCTTTCATTGTGTCTCATAAGTTTGAGTATGTTGTGCTTTCATTTTCATTAAATTCCAAAAAGTCTCTAATTTCTTTCTTAATTTCTTCCTTGACCAAGTTATCATTGAGTAGAGCATTGTTCAGCTTCCGTGTGTATGTGGGATTTCTGTCCTTTTTGTTGTTATTGAAGGCCAGTCTTAGCGCATGGTGGTCTGATAGGATGCATGGGATCATATTCTCTTATTGTATTTGTTGAGACCTGTTTTGTGACCAATTATATGGTCAATTTTGGAGAAGGTACCATGAGTTGCTGAGAAGAAGGTATATTCTTTTGTTTTAGGATGAAATGTTCTATAGATATCTGTTCAATCCATTTGGTTCATAACTTCTGTTAGTTTCACTCTGTCTCTGTTTAATTTCTGTTTCCATGATCTGTCCATTGATGAGAGTGGGTGTTGAAGTCTCCCACTATTATTGTGTGAGATGCAATGTTCACTTTGAGCTTTAGTAAAGTTTCTTTTATGAATGTGGGTGCACTTGCATTTGGAGCATAGATATTCAGAATTGAGAATTCATCTTGGTGAATTTTTTCTTTTGACAAGTATGAATTGTCCTTCCTTGTCCTTATTGATAACTTTTGTTTGAAAGTCTATTTTGTTTGACATTAGAATGGCTACTCCAGCTTGTTTCTTGGGACCATTTGCTTGGAAAAAATTTTCCCAGTCTTTTACTCTGAAGAAGTGTCTGTCTTTGTCACTGCAGTGTGTTTCCTGTATGCAGCAAAATGCTGGGTCCTGTTTACCTATCCAGTCTGTTAGTCTATGTCTTTTGATTGGGGAATGGAGTCCATTGTTGTTGAGAGATACTAGAGATTAATGACTGTTGTTTCTTTTTAGTTTTGTTGTTAGAGGTGGAATTATGTTTGTGTGGCTACCTTCTTTTAGGATAGTTGAAAGATTACTTTCTTGCTTTTTCTAGGGTGTAGTTTCCCTCCTTGTGTTGGAGTTTCCCATCTATTATCCTTTGTAGGACTGGTTTTGGGGAAAGATATTGTGTAGATTTGATTTTGTTATGGAATATCTTGGTTTCTCCATCTATGATCATTGAGAATTTTGCTGGATACAGTAACCTGGGCTGGCATTTGTGTTCTCTTAGGGTCTATATGACACCTGCCCAGGATCTTCTGGCTTTCATAGTCTCTGGTGAGAAGTCTGGTGTAATTCTGATAGGTCTGCCTTTATATGTTACTTGACCTTTTTCCCTTACTGCTTTTAATAGTCTTTCTTTGTTTTGTGCACTTGATGTTTTGTCTTTTATGTGACAGGAGAATTTCTTTTCTGGTCCAATCTATTTGGAGTTCTGTAGGCTTCTTGTATGTTTATGGGCATCTTTTTCTTTAGGTTAGGGAAGTTTTCTTCTATAATTTTGTTAAAGATATTTACTGACCCTTTAAGTTGGGAGTCTTCACTCTCTTCTATACCTATTATCCTTAGGTTTGATCTTCTCATTGTGTCCTGGATTTCCTGGATGTTTTGGGTTAGGAGCTTTTTGCATTTTGCATTTTCTCTGTTGTGTCAATGTTTTCTATGGTATCTTCTGCCCCTGAGATTCTCTCTTCTATCTCTTGTATTCTGTTGGTGATGCTTGCATCTATGATTCCTGATCTTTTTCTTAGGTTTTCTATCTCCAGGGTTGTCTTTCTTTGTGCTTTCTTTATTGTTTCTATTTCCATTTTTAGATCCTGGATGGTTTTACTCAATTCTTTTACCTGTTTAGTTGTGTTTTCCTGTAATTCTTTAAGGGATTTTTGTATTTCCTCTTTAAGGTCTTCTACCTGTTTACCTGTATTGTCCTGTATTTCTTTAAGGGAGTTATTTATATCCTTCTTAAAGTCCTCTAACATCATGAGATGTAATTATAAATCTGAATGTTGCTTTCCCAGTATGTTGGGGTATCCAGGACTTGCTGTGGTGGGAGAACAGGGTTCTGATGATGCTAAGTAGCCTTGGTTTCTGTTGCTTAGGTTCTTGCACTTTCCTCTTGCCATCTGCTTATCCCTGGTGTTAGCTTGTCTTGCTATCTCTGACAGTAGCTTGACCTTCCTGTACACCTGTGTGTTAGCACTCCTGCAGACCAGCTCTCTCCCGGTGGGATTTGTGTATGAGAGCTATGGCACTGAGCTAGCTCCAGGTACAGATGGAAACTGGGAGTGTCCTGTCCCATACTGTTCCTCGGTTCCTATGTCCTGAGGGCTCCAGGCGGGTCCCTCAGAGCAGAAGTGGTGGTCTCACTTGTGCTCTCAAGTGTGTCAGCACTCCTGGAAGACCAGCTCTCTCCCTGCGGAATCTGGGTACAGAGAACTGTGGCACAGGATCAGCTCCGGGCGCAGATGGAAACCAGAAGGATCCTGCCCAGACTCACAAATTTATATTTTAAATATCTTGCTAAAAATATAAATTTATGGGCTGGAGAGATAGCTTAGTCAGTAAAGCATTTGCCATAAAACATAGAAACTGAGTGTGGTGGCGTATCCTTATAATTCCAGGGCTAGGAATCAGAGACAGAGGCTGGATGGACTGCCAGTCTAGCCTGTTTAGTGAGCCTCAAGACAGTGAGAAACTGTGTCTCAAAAAACGAAGTGGAGGGGTTGAAGTCATGGCTCTTGCAGACCTGGGTTCGATTCCCAACACCTACATGGAAGCTTACAAGCACCTGTAGGTCTAGTTCCAAGGGATCTGACACCTTCTCTGTCATCCTTGGCCTCCAGAATGTACATGGTGCACATAAAATCATAATCCACACTCACGCACATACAAATAATAAGGAAAATCATAGAGAACTCCTAAGGGATGACATCTGGGGTTAGCTCTGGTCTCCACAGCCATGCACATCCACATGTGCACTGACTTACATATAAACACACAAATGCACTCACATAAAACTTACATTTATTATTTAATCTAATAGGAGCAATTATTTGTGGAGCAGCACTGTCACCCACGATGTCGGGCACCCCTGTTTGATGCCACTCCGTCTCTTTCTCATCTGCATCTCCTGGTACCTAGCACATAGCAGGTCTCAAAAAAAATTGCTTGTTGATTGAAATTCTATAACTCTTGGTAGCCTAGAAACACTTTGATCCTTTTGGATTAAGACTAGTGAGAGAGTGTTAATAGAAGTTAAAATGTGAACATCAGGTAAAGACTTAAAAAACCAACTTTCCAAGCATGGTCCAAAAGAGACAGATAGTGTCAAGGGGGGGAAAAAATCAATGCTATGCTTGGTTCAGTCATTGTCTATATAGCTAGCTCATCTCTCTGAAGTGATGTGTGAAACCTAACATCGGGCAAAACGTAATCCCTGTTTGGAATCTGCTGGTTTTGTTTTTGTTTTTTTTAAAGACCTGTTTATTTTATTTATGAGTACACTGTCTTCAGACACACCAGAAGAGGGCATCAGATCTCATCACAGATGGTTGTGAGCCACCATGTGGTTGCTGTGAATTGAACTCAGGACCTTTGGAAGAGCAGTCAGTGCTCTTAACCACAGAGTCATCACTCCAGCCCTGAATCTGCTGGTTTTAATGATGTAAATACCTACCCACCCCCACACTCGATTCTAAACAAAAACTGAAGTTTATTCTTTTATAACACCTGCATTGTCCTTGCTCTGAGCACAGCCATAGTAATAGGTGTGCAGAAGCTCATCTCTTCCCAATATGTCCCCTCTACACACACCACAGACACAAATGATCTTTGGAGTTTGGATACTAGGAGGACACAGAAAAAACTAGAAAGCAATGACCTCATGTTTGTTTGAAATAAGATCTCACTGTGTCAATCTGACTGTCCAAGACTTTGCCAAGAAGTCCAAGCTAGCCTAGAAGTTCTGGTAATCCTCCTGCCTCTGCCCTTCTAGTGCTGGAATGATGGGTGGGCATTAGTAGGCTTGGCAAGAAGTGTTAAGTTTTGAATGTGTATGACCTTAAATGAATGGCTAACATTCAACTTGTTATTAAATCATAAATATATTATTTGATTTTTAATAATAGAAATATTCAGCATTTAGGCAGCGATGTTCTTGAAATTTTAACAACCAATTCCCATAAACTGTCTGCAACTCAACATTGTCATCTGGAACTCCTCTCTCTCATCTATGAAATTGTAGATATTTTAGACATTGTATGAATCCTGAGAAATAACTAAAGAACTCAGGATTAGTACAAAGACTGAACCACTAGGGCATGTAATCTCATGTTGCTTATAAAACCCATTTATAAGGTTCCATTGAATAACTTACTGCTAGTAGCCATGTACTCTGTTGAACGAACACTGTGAGTGAACATGTGTGTGCCCTGAGGCCATCCAGCACCTGTGAGTTCGCCACGGCAGTCATCTCTTCATAGACTTCATTCAACATAGCCACTGGCTGACACTCATTCACACGTTCTACAGAACATTCAGCCAGGAAGCCACCAGGAACTGAACCCCCTAGCTGAGTTGGCCTTGTGCAAGGGGACTCACACACTCAGTAAATGAGTTCTGTGCCCTTCATACACACAAAGGTGAACTTGATCCTAGTGTGGGAGACGGGGGTGGGGTGGGGGTAGATTGTAACTATAAGAAGCTATATACTCTGGGATTTCCATTTTCAAAGGACATAATTAACCTAAAACGTTTCCTTTGTGTGAAATTCTACATTTTGTAGTGCTGGAGACTGAGCCCAGAACTGTGAATATGCTTCACCACTTCCTTAGACCTTTAGCCCTGAAATTCAGATACAACTAGATCTTGCATAGTCTCTCATGACACTTCTATGTCCTTCTGACCCAATGTCCCTGAAATACCAGCTTCAAACACAGGATGGTGCTTTGTGATATCAAAAACCTTTGTCTTCCTAGAGACCTCACTCAGCCAACAGGAAGAAAATCCTTCCCCTCCTAGGGACAAATATCTGAACCTACTTCTAGCCTATATGAGAAATGGAATTCAGATCCACAGTACCTATGAGAAAGCTGGGTGTAGCAATGCAGGCCTCTAATCCTAGTCCTAGGAGGTGGAGATGGGAGAAGCCAGTGGGGTTGCTGGTCAGAGTCTAGCCAGTTAGTGATAGTAACTTGTTACTGGGAACCAAGAGTCCTCTAGGAAGTCCACAATACTCCTAAGTGCTTGAAGGCTATGAAACAGTGTGGAAGGTCCAGGACAGCCCTCATTTACTGACAGCCATGCTCAGAGCTAGCCTGGGCTCTAAGTAGGCTGGGAAAGCTGAGCTGGGGGCTTCTCACGGGCTTTACAGAGGCATTTCTCCCCTCGTACCAGTCCATCTCATTCCCCCAAACCCCTCAACATCACTCTCAGAACAATGACCTAAAGCTTCAGCTGCACATAGAGGCACATAAATACCCCTTAAATGAGCTCAAGTCTCAGTTAACAGAAAAAAATGAGCTCAAGTCTCAGTTAACAGAAAAAAAAAAGCAACTTTCCCCAACCACCTCCTTGCAGCAGAAGGTGAGACAGTGCTGGAGTGTTGTGAACTTTCCCCTTGTCTCAGGAACCATCTATTTGGATGGCCCATTTGACATCCCCATGAAAGGTGAGGTTGATGCTCCCTGAGGAAATTGCCTATGATTAGGGGAAAGGGTGGGAGTGTCTGTTTGGAGCACCTCACACACACAGTAATAGCTGTCATGAAAATGACCCCAATTTTGTCTCTTCTGGCTGGGAATGAGGCAGGAATTTAACATCCTAACTGACCTTTGAAGGGGGTACTTGCTCTAGATGTAGGGAACTCTTAACTTTCTGAAGAGCCTACAGTCTTCCACAGAGGCGACACCATGTCACAGAAACTGGAAAGAGAGTGGATGTTAGAACCCTGACTTTGAGTTTTCTTGACAATGATGTTAGTAGATAGATCTGAATGTCTATGCTAGAAGACATCCACACTTGAATAGATGAGGAACCCATGGATAGAACCCTCTGGGGTAGGTAGACATGACATTGAGAAGTAGTTAACGGTGTAATTTGCTATATAATTAGGTGAAAATTCACAAGCCAGGTAGAATTTCCATAAGAGGTGGACATGGTAGACTGATTATTTCCTTCCTCTTGCAAATGTTCATCTACTTTTAAAAGAACCATGCAGATGGACTGCGCTGTAAAGAAAAGACATCTCTTGGCTATAGGAGCCTACGACTGCATTTATAATTCAGGTGAAACTCAACCAAGTATCTATCTGTTGGGGAAACATAGCAGGAATTCAGATCACCGTGTCCATTATCAATTAGAAACTCCATAGATGACCCTGAAGAGAGCCAGGGCATCGGTGAGCTAGAGTTCAGTTCACAGGCAGGGTGTGGTGACGCTCACCTTTAATCCCAGCAGAAGCAAGTGAGTCTGAGGTCAGTCTGGTTTACATAGCAAGCTCAGGGCCAGCCAAGGCCACATAGTGAGACCCTGTGCTGTCAACCTGACACAGGTTAGGATCTTTGGAAAAGATGACCCATCACATTGGCAGGTAGACTGATGTGTGGAACATTTTCTTGACTAGTGACTGATATGAGTGGGCTCATCCACAGGGTGAGTGGGTGGTCCTGGATGATGTAAGAAAGCGGGCTGAGCAAACTACGGAGAGCAAGCCAACAAGGAGCACCCCTCCATGGCCTCTGCATCAGTCCCTGCCTCCGGGTTCCTACCTTGAATTCCTGCCCTGACTTCCTTTGGATGATATGGAAATGTAGGTGAGATAAACCCTTTGCTTCTCAAGTCGATTTTGGTCATTATGTTTTATTTTGTTTTGTTTAATATAGAATCTCTCTGTGTGGCCCTGGCTGTCCTGAGACTCACCAGGTAGGCAGGCCTCAACCTCACAGAGATCCATCTGCTGAATGCAGGGAACAAAGGTGTGTACCATCATACCTGACCAAGTCATGATGGTTCACCACAGCCACAGAAACCCTAAGACAAACCCTGCCTCATAACTAACTAACTATCTAACCACAGTTGCTATTCCGGAACGCTTTCTTTCTCTGTGCTTAGCACCCTGTTAGTGTGTTATATAAATTATCTCATTTAATCTTTTAACAGCCCCTATGAATTACAGTTATTACTAGGCTTATCTGTCTAAGTCAATGTCCCCCTCCCCCACTTTAGTAGTCAGAAAACAATCAATGCTAAAACAAGAGGGATCATATTCTTTCTTCAGTCATGGTGAAAAAAATATAGTTGACTCAGGTTTACAACCACATGCCCCAGAACTATTGCAAACAAAGAAACATTGAGCCAGCCACACATGCCTTTAATCTCAGCACCAGGGAGCCAGAAGCAGGCAGATCTCTAAGAGTTTGTGGCAAGCCTGGTCTACAAACATGTTCTGGGCCAGCCAAAGTTAGAAGCTACATAGTAGCTTAGTTAAAGATTAGGGGCTGGAGAGATGGCTCATTAGTTAAGAGCACTGACTGTTCTTCCAGAGGTTCCGAGTTCAAATCCCAGCAACCACATGGTGGCTCATAACCATCTGTAATGGGATCTGATGCCCTCTTCTGGTGTCTCTGAAGAGAGTGACAGTGTACTCACATAAAATAAATAATAAATCTGAAAAAGTAATTAATTAAAATTTAAAAACAAACGAATAAAACAAAGGAAAGGCAGCCCTGTTGTGTCCCATCAACCAGTGGACTATGTGTAGGAGAGTCAGCTGGCTAATTGATTCACATTAGGTTCCATTCGGGGTTGCTTGGATTATACTTCTCCTTTCTGCTCCCTCCCAAGACAAGGTTGCGTATTCGATAAATACAGATGACGCCAACAGAGCGGAAATCCAGGTGCTCAACTCCGTGACAAGCAACCTTTTGAGGTTTGGTTTGGGGGTTGTTGGGGGTTTTTTTCCCCACTTCTCTCTGAACTCATTCTCTAACTTGTTGAATTTAATCAAGCCTGTCCAGATATCTTGTCCTTGAAAACCAGGACAAAATAGAAACACACTGGCCCAAGTCTTTTAAGGTTTGCAAACTCCCTTCCTCGGCCACCAAAAGCAATGTAGTCTAGGGCCCACAAACTAAAGTATTTCCAAAGGCTATCAAGCAGGTTACTTGAAAAAGTTGTAACTGGTGAACCGATCTCAGATCGACCATACTGGCAAATTCAACTTGAGGAAAGAGCCAAAGGTCTGAGGAAACCAGTGCCCGCCCCGCCAGGGCGGAGTGCACACTCAGGAGGGCAGCTTAAAGGCTCCGTTCCACAATTCTCATTCACTTACCAAAGCTCTGAAGCCAGGATGTGTGTTTAAAGGCTCTTTAATTCAAAGACCTGTTATCTCTGGTTAACCTCATTTCCTGTCATTGGTGAGAATCGGGGCTGCTTCTGTTCCCCCTAACAGCCATATAGTATAATCCTTGCTGGGAACAACTGCTGTGTGTACCTTCTTTTGTGTCAGGCCACAATCTTGGGAAGTAATGTGTTTTGAAAAGAGTCATTTACAGCCCGCTGTTTGACCTGAGGAAGCCAGGCGTTCACCCTTTTCTGGCCTCACACACTGTATTTCCTTCCTGGGTTTTCGGAAGGGTTAACGCAGCACAGGAGGCAACTGGGTTTCCAAACCAGGTGTTGGAGGCTAAAAAAACGTTCCTACATACATTTCCTCGAATTTTCCTTCTTGATTTGGAAAAGCAGCAAGCAACATGAGCTACCAGGAGTTGGTGATGGTGGCTTAGACCCTAGTGCTTCCCAAAGTTTTCTTCCCACTCTCCAGAGAGGCTATAAAAATCCCCCCACCAATTCATTTACCAACATGTTCAGAATGGAGTAACTGCCACACGCTCGGACTGATCCACTCTCCAGGTAACCAGATGTAAAGACTGAAGATTGGGCTGCAGAAGCCCTGGCCACAGGGGAGAAACATTTGGCCCGAGAAGTGCAACCCACCCAGCTAGTTGTGCAGTGTTGTGAGTGTCCCCACACACAAGGCTAGAGCGCAAGCCTGACGTGTATAAGTTTCTATAAGCATGCTGATAATGGAACGGCTAAAACAGCTTATGCATTGATAATTGCCGTGTTCCAGCGCAACACCTATCAAGCACAATCTCATTTTTATCCTTGCAATAAACTTCTGAAGGGGGCAGTGTAGTTAGTGTCAATCTTACAGTCAGTGAAATAGAATAAAAAAAATTAAATAATTTGCCTAAAGTCAAAAGGATCATTAGTTATAGGATTAGGTTAAAACCCCTCTGATTTCAGACCTAAGATAGTTTTGCTCTTAACTTATTTTAACGTAGGTGGTATCTGGTGTGTCAAGCTGTGATGGTGTGCGTGGGTGTGTAGGTGTAGTGTCTTATGTGCTTGTATATGCGTGTAGGGGTCATGCATGTGCCCTTATGGACATGTGTAGGGGCCAGAGGTTGAATTCAATTATCTTCCTGTACTGTCCTCCATCTTTAGTTTTGGAGATGGTACCTTACTGAGGCTAGGCCTCACCAGCTGGCTGGACTCTGACCAGCAACCCCATTGGCTTCTCCCGTCTCCACCTCCTGGGACTAGGATTATAGGCCCACATTGCTACACCCAGCTTTTTCATAGGTACCGTGGATCTGAATTTCAGTTCTCATACTTCTGCAGAAAGTGCTTTTCCCACTGACTCAGCTGCCCAATCCTGCAGACCCACACTTTTTTTAAAAAAAGAATATTTATTTATTTAATTTATATATGTGAGTACACTGTAGCTGTCTTCTGACACCTCAGAAGAGAACATTGGATCCCATTACAGATGGCTGTGAGCCACCATGTGGTTGCTGGGAATTGAACTCAGGGCCTCTGGAAGAGCAGTCAGTGCTTTTAATCACTGAGCCATCCTTCCAGCCCAGACCCACACTTTTTAATCAGCCACTATGCATCCCATTCTGAGGTGATGTATGACTGTTGTGGGCTATCTGAACCTATCAAAGATAAGAAGGTGTTTCCGATGGCCACTGCCATGACCCTACAAATGGTTCCTCACTTGGTTCTGATTTCATCCTGGGTCCTCTGCTCAGCAGACCCGACTTTGCACCTACGCTATTCAGTACCACTATACAGACTACAGCAGAGACTAATCCTGGTGGCTGAGACTGACCTTTCGATAGAGAATCTGCAATGAGTTCTCTCACCTAGATCTGTGACTCAGCAGTCTGCAAACCTTGACAAAGTCATTAAATGTCCCTAATGAGTGTCCTGTTAAGGGCATCATATATCCCAGTTTTCCCAGAATAGCATTATTTTCCATCTGCTGCCCAACTAGCTTTTAAAGGTTTCCCCCTTTGACTTTCTAAGTCATCCCAGTCCTGATGAGTTATAAGGTCACTTTGAGGATGGTGTACTCCTTTTGAGGTCAGTCCCCATTCTTTTGGCATTATCACCTCACTATTCCCTGAGCCGTCCCATGTTCCTTATGGTTCAGACTGCCTGAGATGATCAATCAGTGCTCTGGCTTCCCCTAGGCATGGGGACTGGTTTAAAGATAAGCATTTACCTAAACAGTAAAGTCAGCTATGAGAAAGTTTTGTAGTTTAGTTTCAAAGAAAGGGCTATCTCTAGCTAATGAGATTCCTGGGCTTATAGGATGGTATGCAAGACCTATTGATGGCCAAGTGAGCCACAATCTGAGGCTATCTATCTGCCATAGAGGAAAGCAAGTGACACAGTATCCAGGACCACCATAATAATGCTTAAGTCAGGTAGACAGGGACGTTCTCTCTCCCACCACCTGGTGTGTGACTTACTCTCTTAATGTGACAGAAACTTCTCCGTTACAGCAAGGACAGTGTAAGCTGAGGTATGATGTTTAGAAAGAGACAAGTCCCCACCAACAAATAAACACACATTCACAGAAATACAGAGAGAGAGAGAGAGAGAGAGAGAGAGAGAGAGAGAGAGAGAGAGAGAGGAGAATCACTCAAACAGGGCTCTCAGTTTGATGACACTCAAAGAACACCGAACATTACCAGTGACTTTCTTTTTTTTGTTTGCTTGCTTTTGTTCTGGTTGCATGGTTTGGGGTTTTGCTGTTGTTGTTGTTGTTTGTTTGTTTGTTTGTTTTTTCAAGGCAGGGTTTCTCTGTAACTTGCTCTAAGGACTAGGCTGGCCTCAAACTCACAGAGATCTGCCTGTCTCTGTCTCCTGGGTGCTGGGATTAAAGGCCTGTGCACTGCCCTTCTGCCACCACTGCTGCTGGTTCTAAGGATACAGCTCAATGGCTATCCAGAGGTTGAGGTAGGGTGTGCATGTGAAAGTCAGGGATAAAAAGTGAGAATGGGCTGAGCTCAAGAGCTGTCCTCTGCTTCACCCGGGCCAGCTCCCTTACTATCTATGGGTCTCATCCATTAGAGTTTATGTGGGGTGGGATGAGGACTTCATTGTTTTAGGAAACCTGGGAAACCACTCATTTGGTCAGAATCCATCATTTAGAAATGAGGATACCAAAACCCGGCAACCGCAAGGAGCACAGTCTCCCCAAAGGTCACACATAGTGGGTCTAAGGGAAGATCTAGCTGAAGGGGGATGCTTAATGGTACAGCACTTGCCTAGCACGCTTAAAGCTCCAGGCTCAATCCTCAGTAAAATAAAATGAAATAAATAGGGGAAGAGAAAGAGAAGCCCAGATCCCTGTCTGGTTCTCTGCCGTCACAATGGCTTCTTTGATATAATAAAATTGCAACTCCAGGGCTGGAGAGATGGCTCAGAGGTTAAGAGACCTCTGTTCAGCCAGAGGACTTGAGTTCATTCCCAGAACCCATTTTGGGCAACTGCCAACTGCCTGTAACTCCAGCTCCGGATCCAGTGCCCACTTCTGTCCACAGGCACTGGTACACAGGTACACACCCACCCCCTTACACACACGATTTAAATATTTCTTTTTAAAGTAGACAGCGGCTACTTCACAATTTTACGACGACAACTGCAGTTATACCACAATCGCAAAGCAATCCACAGGGACATCTTCTGCAAGGGTAGCACAGAGCTCATGTTCGCCCTGCAGGTGTAAGGATCTAGTGTGCGCTTCAGAACTCACTTAAAAAAAGAAAGCCAAGAACCGTGGCTTGCACTTATATCCCCAGTGTTCCCAGTGCTGAGTGGAAGTCAGGTGGATGGATTCCTAGTGTTGCTTGACCAACCAGCCTAGCCCAATCAACAAGCTCCGATAAGATAATCTGTCTCAAAAAAAATAAAAATAAAAATAAAAAAACAAAACGAGGTCAACAGCACCTGAGGAACAGCACCTGACATTGTCCTCTGGCCTCCAAACATATGTACACAGGTGTGACCACATACATGAACACACACACACACACACACACAGAGAGAGAGAGAGAGAGAGAGAGACAGAGAGAGAGACAGAGAGAGAGACAGAGAGAGAGAGAGGTACAATTTCATGTCTGCTTATTACCTTCTTGTTCGTCCTTCCTAGACCATGAGCCCATGTAGGAATGATGCACCCCCTAAGCATAGAAGGAATGCAACAAAAATTTGTTTGAAAATAACCAGTTCATGGAGAAACATCTAAACCACACTAAGGAATGAAATTATCACAGTCCAAAGTGAAAAACAAAAATCTTAAAGGCAAGGCCTGGGAAGATGGTGGGGTGCCCGCTGTGTGTGAGTGAGGTCCTGGGTTTAATTTCACTTTTGCACTGAAAAGTTGGGTTGGAGTTACACCACAATATAATGTCAGGACTTAAACAGCCAGCATTAGTTCCTTCCACAAGTCTTAGAGATTTCTAGAAGAGGAGGCTACAGATGAAGAGGGGGTTTGAGGACTACATGATGTGAGAGTTGGAGTCAAAGCAATGTTTAAATTCATGAGATAATATGAAAAATTTCAACAAGTCTATGAATGTCAGTTACTACTGTGATTTTCTTTTCGGGATAATAATGTGGCTGCGCTTCAAATGCAAGAGATCTTCATTTCTCAATGAGTGAGGACATTTTACTAAAAATAATACAATTTCAGTTTGTTTGTTCTTTTAAAGAACCCAAGAATCTTGGGATAAAGATAGAAGTCAATGTTTCATGACAACCACGTTGAACATGAAAAGGGCAGTTCGTCCTACTCTCATGCTATCTTGTGCACTTTTGAGCTTTCTAATGTTGAAAGGAGGCAGAAGGGAGCAAAGAGAAAGGAAGGAAGGAGACCTTGGGCTTTGGCTCATCCCTGGACTCAGGTCTTGGATCCTCTGCTTGGCCCCTGTGACGCTCAGAGTTCCCTGACTTCAGTTTTCTTTACAACAATGGGGCTAAAAGAAGGGTTGGGAGAATCAGATGAAGTCATGTGTCTGGTAAATCGTCTGAACCAAGCCATAGCCATCACTGCCAAGCCCCTGGGTTGCTCACTGCCCAGGTATCCAGTCCTGGATAACCATTAAAAACAATGGCTAAATGCTACAGATTAAGTATACACTCCATCACTGCTACAGGAGCTTTAGATAAGACAACTCGTTTGATTCCCACGCTCAGTGAGACCTCTAAACGAGACCTGGAAATTGGGGGGGGGGGGTGTTTTGTTTTGTTTTGTTTTGTTTTGTTTTGTTTTGTTTTGTTGTGATGAAACTATTCAGTCAAGGATGGTGGGCTACATCTGTAGTCCCAGAACTAAAGAGGCTGAGGCAGGAGGATCTTGAGTCCAAGGCCAACCGAGCCTTTATAGCAAGACCCTGTCCAGAGAAGAAGAAAAAAGAGGAGATGAAGGAGGAAAGGAGAAGGAGGGGAGGGGGAGACAAGGAGGATGAAAAAGCTGGGGAAAGGGTATGGGAGGGGAAGGAGGAGAAGGAGGAGGAGAAGGAGGAGGAGGAGGAGGAGAAGGAGGAGGAGGAGGAGGAGGAGGAGGAGGAGGAGGAGGGAACAACAGCCAATGAAAATATGCTTTATTTTGTCTTGCAATTAGAGAAATTTGGAAAATGTGCTCTAATTCTCAAGACGAACTAAGCGTTCGGAGTATTTGGTACAGTTTTTCTAGCAGTATCACGTGCCGTTTACATATGAGCGAGTACAATAGCAATGGCTTTAACCTCACATTTTTAAAGATTTGAAATTTTTTATTTTATTTTTAAATTATGTGTATTTGTGAGAGCAGGTATCCTCAGGGTCCAGAAGAAGGTGTGGACTGGAGCTGGAGTTACGGGTAGCTGTGAACCAACCAATGTGGGTGCTTGGAATAGAACTCAGGTCCTCTGCGAGAGCGGTAAATGCTCTTAACCACTGAGCCATCTCTCCAGCTCCCATATTCTTTTCGGTACTATTATCATGATAATAGTCACTCTCACAAAATTATGAAAGGAGTTCCTCTACCTCCTCAGGGATTTCCTTCTTGCTTTCGAATCATTTTCCCTTGAGGCATCCTGCCAGGTTTCTCCCCCTCAGTGGTTAGGTGTTCTAATCTAACTAGATCCACCTCGATTAATTAAAACGGTATTGTCTACGCCCTCAAGCTTTCCTCAGTGCCATGATTCAGAATGCTCCATGAAGTGAGGTCACAAGACTTCACTTTCTATGTTGTTAGCATGGACAGAGGCAGGTTAGGTCTGGAGGAAGACAGGAAGGCAGAAGTATGATAATCGTATACATTGAAGTTGGTCATTAGGAAATTTCTGCCCGTCTGTGAAAGCCAACAGCTGTTGAGGGCCAAGATATTCTCTCTCTCTCCCTCCCTCTCTCCCTCCCTCCCTCCCTCCCTCCCTCCTTCCCCTCCCTCTCCCCTCATTCTCCTCATTCTCTCTCTCTCTCTCACACACACACACACACACACACACACACAGACTTATACTGCACTCATGTTGCTGCTTGTGGAACTGATCGTCTCTTCACTTTTTCTACTTGGGGGGGTCTCATTCCATGCTGCACTACTCCCCTCTCCTAGGTCTCTGCTTGCTCTTCTGTCATCAGCAATAGGCATTGTGTTTTGCATGAGACCACTAATTTCTTTCTTTCTTTCCCCTCAGTGTCTTAGTTTGCTTTCTATTACTGTGATAAGCGTGATGATCAAAAGCAAACTGAGAAGGAAAGGTTTTATTTCCACTTACCGTTGTAGTCAATCATGAAGGAAGCCGGGGGCAGGAACTCAAGCCAGGAACTTGGAGGTGGGAACTGAAGCAGAGGTCATAGAGGAACGTGGCTTGTTGGCTTTCTCATGTCCTCCAGACTGCGTACCCAGGGGCGGCACAGTACCCACAGTACGTTGGGCCCTTCCACACCAATCATTAGGAAAATTCCTCACAGACTTGCCTACAGTCCAATCAGATGACAGCAATTCCTTGATTAAGATTCCCTCTTCCCAGATATACCTACGTTTAGATCAAGCTGTTAGATACCAATGAGCACATTCAGAAACTTCTGGAAAGACTTCCTGTGACCTGCCTGGAATTTCAGCCCCCATCCAGGGTGCCACCAGCAACCTCACAGAGACTGAAGAACATAGGGTTTCTCCCAGGACTCTCCTGTCTGCAGCCCCAAAACAGATAAGTGGATGTTTAGAAGTAAAGTTGGAGGAAGAAGCGTTATTATAAGTAAACCTGGGATAAAGGAAAGAGGCCCACCCAGAAGCGATCCAGCACCCTTGCTTTTCCTTAACCTTTAAGGAAGTCTTTATTACTACCTGCACTTAGGGTCAGCTGCATTCAGTTTATTTTCTAATATTTTTCGTTGCTGCTCTGGGAAGGAAGACATTCTGTCCAGGTCCTTGGGGTAACCTCCAAAGAGCACTGATGCCCATAACAGGAAGGCGGCCTCTTGCCTCTTCTACACATTGTTTCTTGGTCTGCTATTCTGCTCTGCTGTGCTGAGTTGAAAATGGCCTGTAGTGACTGGTCTCTTGTTTATATACACACTGGGGCCTTCCCCTCGTGTGTGTGTGCATGTGTGTGTGTGCATGTGTGTGTGTGCATGTGTGTGTGTGTGTGCGTGTCCCCAACACACACTTATGGCCTCTGCAGGCACCAGGCATGTACATGGTGCACAGACAGGCATGCAGGAAAAACACCCATATGCACAAAATAAACATTAAAAACAAAACAAGCTTCATTTTCTCTCCTGCTTTGTTACTATGCATACACATACACACACACACACACACACACACACACACACACCACATCACTGGTACACACACTTCAGACTCATCAATGACAACTTGACTATAATTTACCACATACCAACCTTGCAAGAAGGGCTTCCCCTCCAGTCCTCCTTTAAGCCCAGTTAAGCCAACTGATGCTTCAGGGCCCAGCTCAGACGTCCCCACTTTCAGCCATGTTTTCCTCAGAAATCTATCACTACAAAGTTATTCTCTCATTTCCCTCTGCTCCCTCTGAACTGCCACCATCCATGAATTTGAATTATCTGCCCCCCCAGCCCCCGCCCGCTGCCCCTTGGCTAGCAAGCAGACTATATCCTTGA
Source organism: Rattus norvegicus (assembly GCF_021556685.1). Lineage (NCBI taxonomy): Eukaryota > Metazoa > Chordata > Mammalia > Rodentia > Muridae > Rattus > Rattus norvegicus. Next base: position 248,259,725 of record NC_141534.1, on the reverse strand, counting down.
ACTCCAGGCCCTCCCTCAGTGACTCTGAAGTGATAATTCGCTGTGTGTGGCCTGGGGGTTCCACCCCCATACACTGCTCCGTGAAAGGGCTGCTCCAGCCCTTAAAGGCTTACAGACTTGTCTGCTTTTAGACATGAAGCGGAGTGTAGATCTGCTCAGCCTTGTCTTTGACGTTTCACGGTCAAGGGCCAGAGGCAAGTCAGAAGCCCACCCTCCCCCAACACTTCCGTACAAACAAAAGCAATAGCAAAAATGTACCTTCAACCCCCACTAAAAAATCCACTAAAAAGGGGTTTCCACTTGTGAGACCAGGAGACGGAGCATGGGGTTCGAGAAGGAAAGGAGACGTGTAGAATTCATCTATATGAAAGCACATCTGTGGGCCGGAGAGATGGCTCAGAGGTTAAGAGGACTGACTGCTCTTCCAAAGGTCCTGAGTTCAAATCCCGGCCACCACATGATGGCTCACAACCATCTGTAATGGGATTTGATGTTCTCTTCTGGTGTGTCTGAAGACAGTTACAGTGTAGCAGCATGAAATAAATAAATCTTTAATAAAAAAAAAGCACATCTGTTTTGCACTTTTTTGCAACAACAAGGTAGTTAATTTGAAAGTGACACAAAGGACAGAAGCCCTATGAAAGAGCATTGCAGGTTCTTGGGGAGACGATGAAGGGGACAGGGCTACCCCAACCGGGAAGACGAAACTCCTATCAGCACCACCTGCTCCCCACCCCTGACTTCCTTTCACCGCCATCGCCATCGCTGAATGGGCAAGCAGGGACAGCCAGATGTATCAGCCTGAAACTCACTGATATTGGAGCCGCCAGCTTAATCTCACTGACCCAAGTAAAGGTTCCAGATGGTGTCTGATAGGGTGAGAGAAAGTTGACAGACTTAGGAGTGATGCCTACTGAGCACTGGCCATTCTAGCAGCAACTCTTCCTGGGGCCTCCGAGGACTCGGGTGTGAAAAGGCTGTCTTAAAACGCATACAGATGAGAATGGAGAGGAGTTTACGCAATTTCTGACTGTAGCTTATCTTGGCCCCGCCTTTGTATCCCAGGAACACAGAGCCAGGAAAGGCTCCCTGTGCATCTATCTACCTGAGAGATCCAAAACACACAATCCTCTCCTCAGGACAGCAAGCCTGGGGACCACATGGCAGTGCGAGCCACCTCTTCACCTCCTTTGTCCCTTCGTGTGTCCCACGCCCCGCCCTGTATTGATTTCACCCTTCTTTATGAACCTAGCTACCTTTGGCTGGTGGGACTCTTCCTAATTATGCTCAAGGCAAAGAAAAGTAACAACTGTAACTCGACACTTGGCAATTCAACTTAACCACCCCAAATAACTGACAGAGCGGGTGTAAAACATCCCCCACAACAATGCTGGCCCAGCGGCCATTACAGTGATTTACTCTGGACCACATGAAGTTCAGCGGCTAAGGAAAGAAGGCAGAGTCTCAAACGGCTTTCACTAACATGTCGTAAATTTAGACCATTGCATCAGGGGTAGTGGCAAAGTATGGGCAACCCAAAGTCAAGGGGCCTGGGTTTTGTTTCCCAGGGCAAAGGGACGCATAGCGTCAATGATGAGAAAGCTCCGTGGAGCTGACCCAGGGATGGGTTCCCGGCACCTCTCCATCAGCTTTGTCCCTTTGGCCTAGAGGAAGGGGCATAAAAGGTGTCAGTGGCCGCAATGCTCAGTAAATCACTGGGTATAAGCCATCTGGACTAGGTGATGGGGGGCCTTTCTCCTAGAGGCCAAGCCCAGAAGGCGTCCCACTCCGTGACCCCGTGGATGGGTCATCAGGAGTGTGAGACCAGCCTGCCTGTTCAGTCAACAAAGGGGACCTCTCCTAAGGTTAGAAAGAGGCAACCGAAGATTCCTTAACTTCCTGAAAAACAACAACAAAAAAATGTCCTCAGCTGTCCCTTTGAGTGGTAATGAGACAAAAATCTTCCTGTTGATTCTGACTTACTTGAGAGTCACTCAAGTTTGAGTTATATGCCAGGAAGAAAAAAAAAGAAAGTTACTGAACAAAAGAAATGGGGAAAAAAACGAACAAACGAAAAAGGGAAACAGAAGCGACTGTACTGTATTTGATTGATAGGTGTCATAACCATCCACATTTGCTACTGTCCATCAGAGGCAGCTCTGCCCTGATCCTCCTTCAGAAGGAAGTGCTACCATAGCGGCCACTTTACAAGAAAAGGGCTGAGGAGCAGCCAGCAATCTCCTGGTTTGCGCACACTCTTTTATATTATGTCACCCTGTTTAATTTATACTTTAAACTTAGAATGGAGGTGATGCACTTGCCCTTAGTGATGGATACTTTTAAACATAAAGAACCACTTGGGTTGTTTTTTTTTTATATATACAAACTTGCACGTTTTTTGGAAGAGAAATGCCGTTCTTTATTTTATTGGATACAATAGAGAAACCTGTGGGCCCAACCAATCGTCTCAAACTTACACATTTCCCAAGAGGGGAAAGTTAAGCAAGCTTCTTTCTATGTGACCCAAGGAAGCCCAGCAGTCCAAGAGGCCCCACGGAGGGAAGGGATGGATCTCAGGATCCCTCCACCCCTACCCTAAAGTTCAGGTGTTAACCGATGTAGTATACAGGGCAGCCTGTACCTGGATACCCAGCCTAACATCACAGAGCAGCTTTGCTTAGGGCCTAGGTCATCCGGGGTCCTTCTAGTTCATCTGCCTCATTCTGTTCGTAGAGCTGTGCCACACTCTCTCTGACAGTACCAAAGCCTCAGGCTTTGTGCAGCCGAGGCCTCTGCCACCAGCCTCCCTGTCACAGCCTAGTCACAGGAGGAAAACAGGGCTCACCTCGTTTGTATTGTGTCTGCCGGGTGTAGGCGGGGACGGATACCACACCAATCATTTTAGTGAAACGCATCAAAGATGAGGAGTTGCTTACTAGGAAAGTAGCAGACAAACGGAGAAGCCAAGGACAGTCGGAAAGCAGCGGCTGTGGGTACCAGCTGTCAGCCACACAGCTGGGACCTAAAAGGGGCCCACAAAGATGAAACTCGGAGCACTGCAGAAGGACCTCACTGTGTGCCGGGGTCCCATGGAGGCTGCTTTTATGGACGGTAGGAAAGCTACAGTTGGAGTCAACTTTCCTGCCAGAGAAGTTTCTGCTTGTGGAGCCCTCAAGAGTTACCTGTGACGGTGAACAAAACAGCTACACAGAGACAGGAAGGAGACCGTCCCTTCTACTCCAGCCAGGTTGCTTCCCTCTAGCCAGAGTCCCAGCCCCACAGCCACAAGCCAGCAAAGAAAGGACAGGGTATTTTTGTTTGTTTGTTTTTGTTTTAAATTTTCTATTAGATATATTTCTTTGCTTACAATTCAAATGTTATTCCCCTCCCCTGTTCCCTGTTTCCTGTCCATAAGTCCCCATCCTCTCCCCTCCCCCTCCCCCATACAGGTATTCCCCCTATACATCCACCTTACTGCCCCCCCTTTTTAACATTTATTTATTGTATATAAATACACTGTCACTGTCTTCAGACACACCAGAAGAGGGCATCAGATCTCATTACAGATGGTTGTGAGCCACCATGTGGTTGCTTGGATTTGAACTCAGGACCTCTGGAAGAGCAGTCAGTGCTCTTAACCACTGAGCCCTGAAAGGGCAGTGTTAAGATTAGAGACGCATGGAGGAATCCACCTGGCCCAGCCACCTTCAACAGTTTCTATAGTAATTCCCTGGGAGTGTCATGGAGACACGCAAAGCCTGGCTTAGGCTCGGCAGAAGGAAAAAAAGGTCTTTGGGCAAATTGGTGATGTCCACCGCAGGCTCAGCCAAGGGACATGAGTGTCACATATTGGCCTTTGTGCTGGTGATGAAATTACTCACCAGTGAGCAGTGGGCCATGACTCAGGACTGAGAGTACAAATGGCTGAGCCGGACTGGAGACGATTACTACAGAACCCCTCCCCTTTGCCACCCTCACCAGCTCTCACCTCTTGTCTGTAATTAAGTGGTTATATTCAGAACCTCAGTGTAAAATTTAGACCCTTAACACAGTAGTTACCAAAGAAATGTGGATTAGAGTGCAGACAGAGGTGGGGTATAAGGAGCACAGCCCCGGCTACTGTGAGCAGTTAGTAATGTTCCTTATGGAACCACAGAGAGACGGGAGTGGCATGGGAGGCAGGATCTCAGCTGGGAGCACGCCGGCATGTACAAACGGTCTCAGCCTAGAAAAGAGTCAAAAAGCCCACAGGGCTTTAGATTCAGTTGCTTTCCTGGCATCTCAGTCCACAGGTTAGTGAGCAAGAAAAAGAAAACAGACCATTCTTTGCAACCCACCTCCTCTCTATTTGCTGAGAAACTACAAGGTTTTTTGCCAGGTTTCAACAGACTTCAGTGGTCTGCCAAAGCCAGTTTGTGTAGCTGGCAAAAGCAGTCTGTATCCATACCGGCTTCCCCATTCTCAATTCAGGGGGTCTCACTGGCACTTTGAAATCTGCTGTGGTGGGTGCGGTCAGCAAGCACTATCAATGGGAGATTTTGTCTTCTTGGTTTTGGAGACCCAGGTTACCAGTTCTCTCCCCTGCCTGGGACCTGACTCAAGCCGAAAGGGGACGAAGAAAGAAGGGTGGATTTGGCCATAGATATGGTCTACAGGTCTTCAGGAACCAATACAGATCACTCTGTAATAACCCTGAATCTTGTTTGCAAGGCATGGACAAATGTCTGTCTCCCCTTTCTGAGCCACCTTTAGACCAGGTCCCCTTCAACACTGTTCTTCTTCCCCTGACACTGTGTTCCCTCCCCTTGAAGCTCTCTGTTCTCCTCCATACACAGGAGGTGTGCGTGCATGTGTGTGTGTGTGTGTGTGTGTGTGTGTGTGTGTGTAATCCTTTCTTGCTCATATATTCTCAGTAATGGTTTAAAGCTTTTAGAAACAAATACCCAGGTAGTTTGCCTCAATTGCACCTTGATCTGGGGAACACATAGATTTCTTGATGGGGAAGAAACAGAAAAGAGAAATAACAGAATGGAGAAAAAAGACTAAGGTGACCACATTTCAGAATCCTGGTCCATTAAAGTGTTTTCTTACACACACAAACACACACACACACACACACACACACACACACACACACACATTGGCCTATCCAGTGCCTAGCTGGTACATAGTAGGTGCTCTAAATGTTGGCTTCTGTTCACCTTCTCCGAGGCTCTACTTCCAAGACAGAGAGAAACTATGTGGTACACTTCCCCTTCCTACCTTCCTCACACCGTGGCAGAGTTGTGATCCACTGGGCTAGCCTACCTGATCCATGGGCTTTAAGAGGCAGATGCCAGCATGTTAATAAGGAACAAAGGTTCCGTGTAAACTAGTTCCATGGACAGACAGACCAGTGGCACGGTTGCACATAAATAAAAGCAGCAATGTCGCCTCGCTGAGTAGAATCTTGGCAAGCTGTTGTCTCCTTGGATGCCTTCCCCCTGTCCACTCCCAAGCCTCTATTCTGGCTTTACATACTCAGCCTGGTCAGTTTCATTTATAACCACAACTGTCACAAACCTTCCGCCATCAGCTGACGATTTCAATTCGATTTTCATCTGCCCTGGACACCACATTGGCGGCTGTCTTTTGATTCTCCCCAACTGAACTTCCCAGACCCAAACCCCTTGCGTACATTCTACCTCTCTCATCTCAAACTCTTAATCCAGCCTTTCCGAGACATTGACCATAGCGTGCAGTCTCAAGCAAAAGCACTTTCCCTTCTGGATACCAGATCCAGTTCCAAAGCCCCTGCCTTCTCCTCGGCAGTGCCTGCCTCTACAGCCCTCCCTCTAGAAATCCCTCTACATCACAGAAACAGCTCCTCCCCTCCCCCCCCCGCCCCCAAACAACCAAATTCTCCTCCCAGCATCTTTCTCTGCTCTCTTGCCTCATCCCCTCAGCCCGGCCTTCCCTGCCTAATCAGTACATTGATGGTTTCTGTATAACGGTTCCCTCTGACCCATCTGCCAAAGTTAAAATTTGGCGGGCACAGCTGACTTTCAGTAATCAGAGATCCCGCCTGGAGCTCTAAGGCCTCGTCTGTTTATTCACCGTATGTTATGCATTCCTGTTCCATCCATCCTGGCCTGCTTCTGCTCTCTGGGCCCTTCATATTGAAGCCATGGCGCCATCTTTAGCTTCGCTAGGCAAGCTTTACTGGATTGAGGAGTGCCTACAGAATTGGTAAAGCGTATCCCTGGGTGTGTCTCTATGAAGATTTCTCTATGGAAGATTGGTAGTTGGATCCACAAAGTGATGGGGAGGATCTTGGCCTTTGACGTGGGTAGCACCATCCAAAAAAGTTGGAGGCCAAATAGGATGAGAAAGCAGGAGAAAGGGAAGCGCATGCGTGCACGCTCGACCCGTCTGGAGCAGGTCAATCATTTTTCTGTTTCTCTAACAGGGACATTAGGGACAGACTCTTCAGCTTCCTCACAATCACTAGAACCAACAGCTCTCTAGGTGGCTTTAAAGTCTTCCTGCTGTATCGCCAGTCCCCGTGTCCTTAGGCTTCTCACTTTTGAGCCATTTGCTGTCGCTTCCCCGGCTCTCCAGCTTGAAGGGAGCACGGTGTTCAGCCCCAATCCCATAAGCCTACCTGGCAAGCCCTTTGTAACTGTCTCTGCATGAGCTCCACCAGCTCTGATCCGGAGAAGGAATACACACGGCTTTCTCTCTTCGTACCCAGTCAATCATACTTGGTTTTGCATCTCTATTTCTAGCACCTGGGAGACCTCTTTATCAGACTTGGTAAGACCTCCCTGGGAGCACTTTGGTACATTTTAGAGGTTCCCTCTCTTCTTACCCTCCCACAATGCAAATATTTCCTTATATATCTGCTCCTCCATACTGGGCTACCAAAGGGACAGCAGCATATCCTGATCTTGTTTGTTCTCTGAAACAGAGGGGCTCTCTGAAACAGAGGGGCTCCCGGAAACGGGAGTGTGTGCATAGAGTCCGACTGGTTTGAAGTCATTCCATTTGCAAAGAAGTCACGGTGTGAAATGTTAGGAAATGTAGTGAGTGAAATACACGGTGGTAAATCTGACCAGGCCTTGACGAGTTTAGGGTGCTGGAGGAAATACGCCACCGGAAGTGGGCTTGGAAGCTTTAGAAGCCTGTGCGGTTTCAAGTAAGGCCTCACTTTTCCTGCAGGGGATTCAAGATGTGAGCCCTCAGCTCTGAGCTGCCAGCTCCAGGCACCGTACCTGCCTGCTACCACGCTTTCCTGACATGATAGCGATAAACTCTTGTTCCTCTGGAACCAGGAGACCCAAACAAACCTTTCTTTCCCCCCAAATAATCTCTTCTTTTCGTCAGTTCCCTTGGCCGTGTGTTTTATCACAATAATAGAGAAGTAACTAATAGTGATTGGGACTTTACCTAGAGATTGGTTAATGGATGACTAACGCCAATTGACATCCTATGCTGCCAGGGAGACCAAAGGCTAAATTCTGGGTGAGAGCCATACACCCAAATCACTGTTTTCTCTATAACTTACCCAGTCTGTATGGGTATCGCTAGCAACAAAAAGCAGGCTTAAGATATGCGCTAAGTCGATCATTGGATAATCAAATTGTAGATATTTATGAAACGGAAACGATCCTCAGCATTTACGCTGAGCAAATTCTTCAGATCCAAAATAGCTTGCTTCCATTTAGATGAAGTTCTAAAATACGCAGAATTAATCTGCATTAACAAGAAGCACATCAATAACGGGCAGGGAAGGAGGAACAGATTCCAAACATGTGAGGAAACTCTCTAAAATTCAAGAAATTATTATTTCACAATTACGATGCCAACTATACAAATGTGTACGTTTGAAAAAAACTGAACTAACTGTATTCTTAAAATGTATGCATTTAAGATGTGAATTATAGCTCAAGAAAGAATTACTTAAAGAAAAGTAGGAGGACTGGAGAGACGACTCAGTAGTTAGGTCCGCATGTTCTTCTTACAGAAAACCTGGGTTCAGTTTCCAGTCCCCACAGCCGCTAGCAACTGCAGTTCCAGGGTACCTGACGCCCCCTTCTGACCTCTTTGGGCATTGCACTCATGTGCTGTCCATACATACATGTAGGCAAAAGGCACATGCGCATCAAATAAAAACAATAAAACCTTCAGAAATAGAAGGTCGAGGATATAATTCAGTAAAGGTGTTTGAAAAACCTAATGATTTGAGTTAAGTAACTGGAATCTACATAAAGATGATATGGATCCTTGTGGGATGATGTCACAGGTGAGGCAGGCACAAGATAGAATGAGGCCCGTCATTGGACGAGAAGGAAGGATGGGAGGGGGGAAAGTTTGAAGGAAGAGGAGGAGACGGGAACAGAAGAGAGGAGACTGCGGAATAGCCACGTAGAGAACATGGAGGCTGACGTTAAGACTCCACGCTGTACCTTTACAGGTTGTTATGAGTGTTCTTAAGGGGTTGGGTATGTACAGGGCTTTGTATGTTTAAGTGGGCAATTATATCTTATCAGTTGGATCAGAGGTTATTGTGTTGTGTGTTCTGTCTTGTGGCGATTTGACTTTGGGAGAGTGTGTGGTGGCAGAGACACTGGGCCGCCATGGAATTGAGATGTGTGTTTCTAGCAGATATCTTGGGGCACTGCAGTGCCGGATCTAGTAGGGATAAAAGAAAACCTTTCTGTGTGTGTGTGTGTGTGTGTATATATATATATATATAATTTTACAACAACAGATCCTACTTCACAAATGTATCCTTTGACCTTCAAGCCACTCTGTGACATAAAGCCTGCACATGAACACATAATGTACACATGTTAATTATAATTTATTAATCATAATAAACTGAAACATAAGCTTAAGAAAAAATAGAGGGTCGCCAATGTGTAATTCAGTGATAGAATGGTTGCCTATCACAAATAAGGCCCTGGATTTGATCCCTAGAACCAAAGAAACAAACAAAGGAGTCAGCGATGCATATGCATAATTCCCAGTTACTAGAGAACTCGAAGCAGGAGAATCACCTGAGCTCAGGGTGTAGAGACCAGCCAGAGCATTATGAGATCTGGTCCCAGAAAAAAAAATGTTAAATGGAGCAGGGCATGGTGGCACACTCCTCTAATTCCAGCACTCAGAGGCAGAGGCAGACCCCTCTCTGTGAGTTCAAGGCCAGCCTGGTTTATATAGTGAGTTCCAAGACAGCCAGGGCTGTGTATGTAGCAAGACTGTGTCTCAAAAAAAAAAAATTAAAGTTAAAAAGAAGATAGCTCAGTCACTGTGTAAAACAGCTTAGTGATTACTAAAATCTTATAATTACCAGTTAACCCAGAATCTCAGTGGCAGAAACATAATCAGAAGAATTGAGAATGGTACTGAAACATGCATATAAGGCTGTGGTCATAGCCATACCACTCGTGACAGCCAAAAGGTAGAAACCACCCGATGTTTGATGAACGCATATCACGGAAAGGCAATGAAAAGAATGAAGAACAAACTACAAAGTAGATAAGCCCCACTTACACCCAATAGGTTTATCCAGGTCCCATGAACTCACCGGGACACAATGGTGGCGCCGGTGAGGGATCACCAGGGACTTGGGAGAGAGAGACAAGATGGCTACTGCTCATGGATTTCTTCTTGGGTGGAGGGACTCTAGGAACTGAAGAGGAATGGCTGTTCCTTATTCCTAACATCACAGGAAGTGGGAATCCAGGCAGAACCCACCAGATTCCTAGGTTTGAGGAAAGACAGCTAAGGACCAGAAAGACCTTTTAGAGGTCTACAGTAATAGCCACAGAAACATAAGGGCCATCTCACATCAGGTAAGAGGTACTGCAGACTGCCTGACAACCAGTCAAAAACAAGCAGAGATGTAAGAGTATACAAACTATGGTCCAAAGTGAGAAAATCAAGCAGCAGTGGCACCACATGACCTATGAAGGAAGTTCGCCAGGCAGACGCTGCTCTTGACTGTTGACTCATCTCTCCAGATACACATCCACACCCCAAGTTTTCATCTTTTAAATTTTTCGATGCAAGGTTTCCCTGTGAGGCTTGGGCTGTTCTGGAACTCATTCTATAGACCAGGCTGGTCTTGAACTCAGAGATCCACCTACCTCTGCCTCCGAGTGCTGGGACCAAAGGGGTGTGCCGCCACCAAGCAGTTGGACATCTTAATAGAAGTAGGAAGGATGTTTGATAAAACTCGACATTTATTTATTTATTTATTTATTTATTTATTTTTAAAATAGTGCTGATGAGCATTTGTATCAACCTCGGGCAAGATTCTTCTCCAGAAAAAAATCCGGTTCTTTCACCTGAGCCCAAGAACAAAGCAACGATGTTCTTTCTTCCTGCCTCTATTCAGGACTGTTTGGGAGGCTGGGAAAGCAGAGAATGATGGGTAAAAGGCACAGTAGCTGTTGGGAAGGAAAAGCATTCTTATTCTCATCTGTGGGGTGTTCTGTGCTGTGCTCTGTGCTGTAGGATCCAAGGTCAGGCTACAAAAAGAAAAGAGTGCAAACACCATCTCGTTTTATTCTCTTTTGTTTCTGGTTCTGGTTTAGTTTGGTTTGTTGAGACAGGGCTTGCATAACCCTGACTGGACTGGAACTTGCTACATAGACCAGGCTGGACTCAACCTCGCAGAGAACTATCTGCCTCTGCCCTGATTCTGTTTTTATGTGCCAGCAATGAGCCATTGGAAATTAAGATTTAAGCAGCGGCATCAATAACAGCGTAAAAAACATGAACCGCTTAGGATAGATCTGGTAAAGAGAAGCTATGCAAGGCCAGTCTGTTGGCCTTTATAGATGTACCTGAGGGAAACTAAGGGGAAGAGCAGCCCACATTCTTAGGGATGCACAGTATTGTTAAGTCTGTTCTTCTCAGGTTAACCTAGACTCACTAAGGAGAATGACCTTGAGCTCCTGATCCTCCTGCCTGCCTCCCAGCTGCTAGGGTTATAGGCATTCATCCCATATCCAGTTTATGTAGTGGTAGGGATTACCCATGGGGCTTCAGGCGTGCTAAGCAAGCACTCTACCAACTGGGCCACCTTCCCAGTTCTCCTGGAAGTTTTAGCTTCTGCCTTTAACACAGGTTTAAAGTGTGAATCAAATTTACCCACGCTCAATGCCAGGGATGGAGCCCAGAGCCCTGTGTATGGTGGGCAAGCAATCTACCACTGAGCCCACACGGTCAACCACTGTGAGGAGAACTTGTGTGCGATTTGAAATATGAATAACCTTTCTCTTTCTGCTTGATAGACCATATCTGTTTCACACTCATAGAGGCTTTAGAAATGAAGATCCAAACTCAGGGAAAACTCTACTTTTGCTCTTGAATTCAATGAAGAGTATGACCTTTCTGAGAAATGTGACTGGTCAACAAAAGTCTTTTCAGGGCTGGTAGTAAGTACATACCTGGAATCCCAGTGCATGGGAGGCTGAGGCAGGAGGATAATGGATTCCAGGCCAGCCCAAACTGTATATTAGGGGCATCTCTCAAAAACTACCAACCAACCAACCATTTAACCAACAAATGAAACAAATATAAATCAAACGGTACAAACTAATCAAAATAAAAGTTTCATTTTTCTGCCTTTGGATTCTCGTTTTTTCAGCAGCCCATCTGAAAAGACTAGCCTTTCACTGGTGAATTCGGTTTACATCTTTGACAGCTTAAGGGGTATATTCAGAGAGCTGAGCATATGCCAAGGACAGGTGAAGTTCAGCCTCACACCACAAGAAAAAAAAAAACAATATCATAAATATGACTCAAGAGTGTGACCCACTAAGAAAAATTATCTAGGTCTGGAGATTTGGCTCAATGATTAAGAGAACGGGTTGTTTCTCAATACCCACATGGTGTCTCACTACCATCACAAGACCAGTTCCAGGAGCTCCAGCATCATCTTCTAAGCTCTGAGGGTAGCAGGCACACCTGTAGTACACAGTGATACATACAGGTGAGACAGTCGTAGGAGGTATACCATGTAACACATGCATATACGTACAGTAAATGCATCCTCTAGAAGATTAAATCTGAGGCTAGGACTGGTGTCACACACCTTTAACCCCCAGCACTGGGGAGGCAGAGGCAGGGAGATCTCTGTGAGTTTGAGGCCAGCCTGGTATAACACATTGAGTTCCAGGACAACAAGAACTAAAAAAGAGAGACCCTGTCTCAAAAGATAAAGATAGATCTATAAGCTCAGTGAGCTTCCGATGGATCCGATAAGCAAAGATCAGGCTCAATTTCTGTACCCACTGCCTCTGAACATTCTCCTGGAAAGGAGAAACCTCCAGTTCCTCCCTTCACACTGTTGCTCACAGCCTCCTGGGTGCTCTAACTGCCTTGCCCAAGGCTGCTGAGCCCATTCCCAAGCAGCGCCAGAGAGTGGGAACCAGAAACCCTTCTGCTCCACGCTCTGTGTGCACCTTCCTGGCGCGAGCTGGAGCCCCAACCCCACGCTCTCGGCCATTTAATTCTGGGAAAGACATACCCACCCACCCATCTCCCCGGTCCCTCCCAGGAGATTGAAACAGTTTGGTCATCACTTAGCCCTTCTGTTGGCCTTGAGACATTTGCCGCAAGTGCTAATGAACAGTCGGTAACAGAGCAGACACAGAGACGGAAGAGGAAGAGAGTAGACGCAAAGGAGCTCTCTCAGGTGCTGGGCTGATAAAGGCGGACTAATCCGAGTGGAGTTCCGTCTCCTGGGCTCCACTGAGCATCCTCTCCCCAGGCATCTCCTGGGGTGGGGGTGGGTTTCACACCCCAGGCATCTCATTGAATGGTAGCAGTGCTAGAGTGGCGTTATCGCCCTCCAACTTCCTACACACACACACACACACACACACACGCATGCGCACGCGCACACACACACACACACACACACACACACACACACACACACCCCTGCTAGTGAGATTCCCCTGGGCAGGAGCAAGCCAGGAAGGGAAGGCATGTGGCAGGACTATTGGCTCTCCTCACAGGTCCAACCTCAGAGGGCTCCAACAAGATGAAGGACTAACAGAGCAAGCAGGTCCTGAAGTTCTCAAGGGGTCTCAAGCGATCAAGGCCACTGTCTTCTTGGTAACGCCTTTTCCTTTTTTACAAAAATAGCCATGTGATTTACAGCTCTCTGATTTGAAAAATAAAAACAAAACTGAACCAGGACAACAACAACGAAACCTGCACTCGGTCCCATCATCCGAGACATCTTTCCCATTGTACTTCCTGTCTCTCTCCCTTCCCTTCAGACATTCTCAAAAGCAAGCGTGAGAACAGCAGAGTGCAAAGCTGCCTACGTGCTCACCTGCGCTGAGCTACGCTGAGACCCTCTCCTCAATTGTCTCCTCTAATGCTCACAATAACCCTGGGAGGTCACGTGATGATTAGCCCCGCTTGATAGATACAGAGATTAAGGCTTAAGACGTTCATTTCCTTGTCTAAGTCACTCACCGATCACATGATGGGGACTGACAATCCAGAATGACTTTGTGTTTGAAACCAAATAGCCTATAAATACCTTTAATTCTTTTATTATTGCAGGGTGTGTGTGTGTGTGTGTGTGTGTGTGTGTGTGTGTGTGTGTGTGTGTGATGGGAGGGCGGGCCCATATGCCCCAGGTGGAGGTCAGAGGAGAACTGTGTGACGTTCTCATCTTCCACCTTTATTTGAGCTCCAGGGATTCAGTCAGGATTTTATGGGAAGAACCATTGCTCACAGAGCCATTTTTGCCGGCCCCCTTCCTCAGTTCTTGGCCTTCCTTTATTTTTAATGACCACAGAGCTCTTGACTATTCAGATGTATCGAGGTTTCCTCAATCTGCATTAAACAACAGTATGCTGTTTACAATGGGAGTGAGAGGTTCAGAGTCAGAAAACAAACCAGGTGGTGGTGGTGGTGGACACCTTTAATCCCAACACTCAGAAGGCAGAGTCAGGGGGAGCTCTGTGAGTTCAAAACCAGCCTGGTTCACAGAATGAGTTCTGGAACATCTAGGGCTACACAGAAAGAAACATCATCACCACCACCACCATCATCATCATCATCATCATCACCACCACCACCACCACCATCATCATCATCACCACCACCATCATCACCACCATCATCATCATCACCACCATCATCATCACCACCACCACCACCACCACCATCATCACCACCACCACCATCATCACCACCACCACCACCACCACAAATGTTGTTGTTGATCAATATTAATATTATTATTATTATTATTATTAAAAGTATGATGAAAGCTGGGACAAGTTATCCACAGCCATTGTAATCACGAACTCACAAGTGCAATTACGTGCACTGGACTGGCACAAGACAGGCATGGAAGAGGAAGGGGCAAGGAGGAGCCCTTGTTTTCAGTTGGGTACCCACTGCTCAGCCTGCCGGGCTCTAATAAGTAACCCCCAACTCATGGTCACACAGTTGGCTCCGCTTAAACTTTGTGGATCACACAAGGAGTAGACAGGAATGAATGAGGATGATCTGTGGGAGGCGGGGCACATAGACTCGTGTTAGGGAGATGGGGCAGTGAAAGTGGTCGGTGTGTTTATGTGTAAAATTGACAACAAAGAACAAATTTGTTTAATAAAATAATTCTTTTATTTTTTATTAGATATATTTCTTTACTTACATTTCAAATGTTATTCCCTTTCCCAGTTTCCTGTCCATAAACCCTCATCCCCTCCCCCTCCCCCTCCCCCTCCCCCATACGGGTATTCCTCCCATCCATCCCCCTTACTGTGCCCCCCATATTCCCTGTACTGGGGGTCCAACCTTGGCAAGACCAAGGGCTTCCCCTTCCACTGGTGCCCCAACAAGGCTATTCTCTGCTACATATGCAGTTGGAGCCCTGGGTCAGTCCATGTATAGTCTTTGGGTAGTGGTTTAGTCCCTGGAAGCTCTGGTTGGTTGGCATTGTTGTTTTTATGGGGTTGTAAGCTCCTTCAACTCTTTCAATACTTCCTCTAATTCCCCCCAAGGGGGTCCTATTCTCAGTTCGGTGGTTTGCTGCTAGCATTGACCTCTGTATTGGACATACTCTGGCTGTGTCTCTCAGGAGAGATCTATATCCGGTCCCTTTCAGCATGCACTTCTTAGCTTCATCAATCTTACCTAGTTTTGGTGGCTGTATATATATGGGCCACATGTGGGTCAGGCTCTGAATGGCTGTTCCTTCAGTCTCTGCTCAAAACTTTGCTTCCATATTCCCTTCTACAGATATTTTTGCTCCCCCTTTTAAGAAGGAGTGGAAGCATCCGCATTTTGCTTCTTCAGCTTCCTGTGGTCTGTGGATTACATCTTGGGTAATTCGACTTTTGGGCTAATATCCACTTATCAATGAGTGCATACCAAGTGTGTTTTTCTGTGATTGAGTAACCTCACTCAGGATGATATTTTCTAGTTCATTCCATTTGCCTATGAATTTCATGGAGTCACTGTTTTTGATAGCTGACTAGTACTCCATTGTGTAGATGTACCACATTTTCTGTATCCATTTCTCTGTTGAAGGGCATCTGGGTTCTTTCCAGCTTCTGGCTATTATAAACAAGGCTGCTATGAACATAGCGGAACATGTGCCTTTGTTGTATGTTGAAGCCTCATTTGGGTATATGCCCAGGAGAGGTATAGCTGGGTCCTCAGGTAATGTAATGTCCAATTTTCCGAGGAACCTCCAGACTGATTTCCAGAATGGTTGTACCAGTCTGCAATCCCACCAACAATGGAGGAGTGTTCCTCTTTCTCCACATCCTCGCCAGCATCTGCTTAATAAAAATAATTTTAAGGTTATGGTCAGAAGGAAAAAGGAAAAGAAACCTCTAACCTTGGAAGCCTTGAGTCAAAGCATGTGTACCAATAAGAGCCAAGTCCTGGCGAGGAAGGTACCACAGGTCTGTTCAGGACGGTCAATATTTTGAGGCATATCGCGCCCCAGGCTAATCTAGACTACAATAATGAGTTGGAATTCTTGGTTCGTAGCATATCCATAATTTTAAGATTTTTGGGACACGATGCCAGGAGTAGGCCAAATTATACATTCTACATCCTCATCCACACCAGAATACAAAGGGTTTTGTGTGTTTGTATTTTCAGATTTTGAGACAGGATCTCATTCAGCTCAGACTGGCCTCAAATACACTGTGTAACTGAAAATGACCTTGAATTCCTGAACCTGTTGTCTCTGCCTCTAAGTGCTGGGATTAAAGGCAAACCAAAGAATTTTTTTTTATCCAAGTGATTACAGGCAGCTTGAATTCTGCCACATGAATAATAAAATTGACACTAATTAGGGGTTTCAGGCGGCCCAACCTTTTCCAGTGGAAATGGCACACCCAACAGCAGGTACTCCGGAGCCAGACTGAGCAGTAGGCGTCTAGAGCGGAGGGCTAGACCGGAGTTCCACTACCCAATGTTCTCAGAAATGGCTCCAGGGTTGGCACACGCCTTTCGTCCCAACACTCGGTCGCTTCTTGCAACTCTGAGATCAGCCAGGGTTCGGCAGTTTATTGTTTTGTCTCACAATGTGCAGAAGAAGTGTCCCTTGGTCCCTCAGCTGCCGACTCCAGTGAGTGTTGGGTGGAAAATTAGAGAACAGGTTATCCAGAATCCAGATTGGGAGTGGGTGCTCAGCTCAGTCCTGGCAATGCGCATGTGCAAAAGCAAGACCCACCCAGCCTCTCCTGTTACAGTGTAGAAAGGTGGTATGGGGTGACCGCTCCCTCCGACCTCCTGCACCCCAGACTATGACACTAACTGCTCCCAACTAATACATGCTTGTTCCTTCTCCCATCCCTTTTTTCTTCTCCCTCACCCCTCTCTCTAACATACATCAACTTTATACCCAAGAGGTATGAGTTTGGCCATTCTTTGGGACGTCTCAAAATCCACACAGCTCCCAGCCCTGACTCCTGACTACCAGGATCAAGGAGCAGACAAAATTCATGCTAAACATTCTGGGAAGAACTCAAACTCCTTGTCCTCACAGCTTTCCAGCAGGAGAGGAAGCCCCACAACCTCTATCCTACCTGGGGGCAAATGGGAGGCGCCTTTGATGCCTGGCCAAGGGTAACCAGTCCCCAGCCCTTCCTCCAATAGTCTCCTGCTGTGATGTGAGGTAAGTGGCAGACAAGACCCTGGAGAGTGCTGGCCCTGGCTTCTGACAACCAGTTCCTATCACATCACACCAATTAACACAGGAGATCCCCCACGCTCTTCTTTTTTATCTACCTGACCCATTGCCTCCTTTCTTCCGCTCTGGAAGCAGCCATTCATCACGTGGTGTTCTCACTCATACAGGACTGTGTTTGTCTAGAGGAAGAGCAGATTAGAAAGCAGGTCTGAGTTCAGGGCTTTAGTTAAGATAGAAAGCTTTCTCAAAATCTGATGGTGTGTGTGTGAGGCTCAGGTCTGTTATGTGCCATACGGGTGTGTGTGTGTGTGTGTGTGTGTGTGTGTGTGTGTGTGTGTGCTGTGTGTGGTGTGTACATTATTATGTTGTGTTTGCAGTATGTGTGTATGGGTAATCATGTGTTGTGAATGTGCGTTATGAGTGGTATTTGTGTATGTGTGTGTGTGGTATGTGTGAGTGTATGTGGTTTATGTATGTGAGCATATATGATATGTGCAGTATGTGTATGTGAGTTGGTGTTTGTGTATGTGAGTATGTATGTAGTGTGTGTGTAGTATGTGTGATGTGTGTATGTGAGAGAGAATGGTATGAAGTGCGTATGCACGTGCGTGTGTTGTGGTGTGTGTGCGTATGATATGTGTATGGTGTGTCTGTATCCGTGCATGTTTCCCGGCTTCCTTGGAAACATTGTTCTTTCTCTCGGGCACACATTAAGCTCTGTACATCCCCCCTTCCTCTAAGATACCAACCTCTTTACCCAACCACCTCCATTCTAACCTGTCCCCTTCTCTGGAGCCTCTACACGCCTCCCTTCCACACCCAGTGAAGTCTAAAGATCACGTAGTCTATCCATCCACCTCCAGAAGCTAGACCTCCCTGCGCGCTCCCGCTTCCTGGCCTGGGTCCACACTCCACAGGTCCTCATAGACCTCGGCATCTTTTCCCTGGCCTCTGCTCTGCACCCGTCTCCAGTCCCTCCAGAATCTTGAGGTTCCATTTTCTCATTTGATGTCGTGTGGATTCCGTGAATGGATTCATGGAAAGCGCTCAGGACACTCATCGGTGCCCACTAAGGCCTAAAAACTGAGCACGCCCGCCCACTCACTGCTTCTGCTTCAGATGGAATTTGTACGTTCTAGAGGATGTACTATAATGGGGTCCGGACTTTCCACCTCCACGTCTGCTCCTTAACAGACCCAAGTACGGGGTTGGGGATTTAGCTCAGTGGTAGAGCGCTTGCCTAGCAATCGCAAGGCCCTGGGTTCGGTCCCCAGCTCCAAAAAAAAGAAAAAAAAAAAAAAAAAAAAAAAAAAAACAGACCCAAGTACACGCCCACTTTTCCAGATTCGTTCTCACAGCTGAGAACACCGTCCGGTCCGCGCCAGTTTACTTCCCTGAGCATCAGCCACTCTCAACGGAAAACCAGGTATAATGCTGCTGGCTGCCCTGGGTGTGATGAGTTCAAAGCTTGCGGCTCCCGGGCTCCTGGCCTCAGAGCACACCACGCAGACACAGCTGCTCCGCCCCACTTCGAATCCCTCTATCCCACCATGTGCTTTATCCTCAGGGACAACTCTTAAGAGTTCCAGCTTGCCAAACACACCCTGCAATTTTCTGCTTCCAATAACCACAGCTGCGATGGTAATGAGCGTTTTGTTTTCTTTCATCTTAAACCAAGTGGATATTGTATAAAATTATCTGGTTGTCTTAATTCACCTAAACATTCGTACCGGTAAGACAGCAGAATTTAAAAAAATAATTAGGATGTTGTTGTTGTTGTTGTTGTTGTTGTTGTTGTTGTTGTCTTTAAAGCTTGTCTCAGGAAATTTTTATAAAATAAAGTAGAAAGAACTCATTCCTGCCCTGCCCTATCTTTCCAATCTGCTTCTGAAAGGATTTGCAATTCAAATTGAGGCTAAACCCTACTTTTCACTTAGAAAAACACATTTCTCCAGCAGTGAAACACCAGGTTTTGAATACTTCCCTTGCTAAAGAGCCACAGTTTCATACTGTGGAAGTGAACGAGAAAATGCTATTGATACCTTTTCCCTCACAGTCTCTCAGAATCACTGATAGGACACATCTAGAGCCATGAAGCCCCCCATGTACATGCACATACATATACACTCACACTCACACATACACACACACACACTCACACACTCTTACTCACATAAACACACACTCACACTCTCACACATTCACACATATACACACTCACACCCACACTCTCTCACATACTCACACACTCTCTTACTCACACTCTCACACTCTTACACACTCACACCCACACTCTATCACACACTCACACTCACATATACCCACACTCTCTCACATACTCACACACTCTCTTACACACTCACACTCTCACACTCTTACACACTCACACCCACACTCTCTCACACACTCACACTCACATATACCCACACTCTCTCACATACTCACACACTCTCTTACACTCTCACACTCTCACACTCTTACACACTCACACTCACTCTCTCTCTCATACTCTCTCACTCACACATTCACACTCACATATACTCACATACTCTTACACGCTCACATATACACATTCTCTCACATAATACTCTCACACACACATACTGTAACTCTGGGCTTTTCCCCTGGTGCCCCAGTTCCTGAATAATGACTTGGAAACTATTTATTTAAGAATAAATGCTTATGCCATAAGCTTGGATTCATTCCCCGACTCGTTTGTAATTTATATAACTCATTTAAACTATTCCATGTCTACCACAAGGCTAGTTACCTCTCCTCAGTTTCAGGTGTCTGACTTCTCAGAGTCTGGGAGAATCTCCTGCCTCTGAGAGTTCCAGTCTCTCTACCAGAACTCCTACCTTCTATTTCCTGTCGTTTGCTAATAGGCCATCAGCTTTTTATTAACAAGTGATATTCCACATAGTGCACAATAATATCCCAACATCATACTCTCACTCACACACACATACACACACACACACACACAAACATTCACACATATACACAACTCTCACACATACTTCCTCTGTGTCTCTGAATTCTTCCTAACCAAGCCCATCAATGACAGAGATCAGAGTAAATTTCAATTATTTTATCTGACACCAGCTCTGGTTCAGAACACCAGTACCAGAGTGAACCAGAAAGCTTGAGTCAGATCTTCAACTGCAGCTTCATTATCAGAGTGACTGTCTGGATCCCCAGACCTCCCAAGGAAACAACTCAGGATCAAGAGAGAATCCCTGTGTGTTGGTAAGTGGTCAGATGTTTCTGGAAAGCTCATGTTCAGTGTGTGGGCTCTGTCTGGGTGTGAACCCTGGCTGTTCTGTGCCTTACCAGGGGACCCACCTGGCTGAACATCTCTGGCTGGGTGTGAACCCTGGCTTTTCAGTCCCTTTCCAGGGGACACGCCTGGGTAAACAGTTGTCTTGAGGTTCCATTTTCTCATTTGATGTGTGGATTCTGTGAATGGATTCATGGAAAGCACTAAGGACACTCATCGGTGCCCACTAAGGCCTAAAAATAGGAGTTATTCTTTTGAGTAGAAACAGCACTCGATCCAAATATAACCTGGAGTTATGCTGGGGAACTCTGCACTCTGTTTATAACTGCCATTTTGAAGTTGAAGCAGCTATAATTAACCACACAAGACATAAGACTGGGCCCACTAGCATTCCCTTATGAAGAGGGCAGAGGGTTCTCACTGTCATTTTTGAGGCCATCCTGGCAAACATAGGGAGTTCCAGGACAGCCAGGGCTATGTAAAGATCTTGCTTCAGAGAGTGAGACAGACAGACAGACAGACAGACAGACAGACAGACAGAGAGAATCACTCCAGGTGAAACTTTATTCTTGACCACGAGCGTACTCTCAGCAAAACAAACACACAGAGGCAGAAGTATTCCAACACAAGCGGTGACTGTGTCCTTCCCCCATTGACTGTGGACCGACCTTATTTGATTGGCTCGTATAAAAGACTTGTTCAGAAGAAAATGAAAGGAGGAGGGGATCAACCACTTTAATCCAAGAATGCAGCAGAGCCTTTGTATATACAAGGGGGCATTAAAACATTTGCATCAAAGTCTTCCAAGATGGGGGACATAAAAAGACTTGAATTCCTTGTCATGCACACAAGTTCTCTAGAATTTGATAGAAAAAAAAAAAAACTTGTATTTAAGGTTTCTTACAGGAGGCTGCACTCCTGAAGCTACACAATCAGTTAAGAGTTGCTGAGGCAGGAAACACACTGTGTTAGTTCGAAGATGTCCCTTGACCCACAAAATACCCAAGAGACCGTGTAGGAGACCACACCCCTCCCTGAGATCCCATAAGCACTTAATAGTTGCTGGGGTGAAGCTAACTCTGTATGGCAGCCTGCTAACGTAGTCTCTCGCTATGTAAGTAGCTAATGTCTTTGTTTTATCTAGCTGGGTGTCATAGTTTCTACTGCTGTGCTGAAACACTATGACAAAAAGCAGGATGGGGAGGAAAATGTTTAAAAGGCTTAGACTTCCACATCATAGTCTATCAGGAAAGGAAGGCAGGGCAGGGACTGAAACAGGACCAGAACCTGGAGGCAGGAACTGATGCAGAGGCCATGGAAGAGTATGTTGACTGGCTTGCTTCTCATGACTTGCTCAGCCTGCTTTCTTATAGAACCCAGGACCACCAGCCCAGGGATGGCACCACCCACAATGGACTGGGCTCTCCCCATCAATCACTAATTAAGGTAATGCCTTACAGCTAGATGTTATGGAGGCATTTTCTCAATGGAGGTTCCCTCTTCTCAGATGACTCTGGCTTGTATCAAGTTGACATAAAAACTATCCGACACTGGTGAAGTGGATTTGTTCCTTTGGTCTGTTGTCGATGCCCAATCTGACATTAGTAGATGCCCATTCTTATCTCCTTAGAAAACACACATAACGAAGGAATCATATCTTATCTTTGAATAGCCTTGGTTCAAATCTTGGCTCCAGCATTTGTTTCCTATGTGACTCTAGTAAGGTGACTCTACCACTGTGTGCCTCAGAAGCTCATTTGTAAAACAAGCATTAAAAACTGTGCCTGGGTTGGGGGTGGGGATCAGCGGGAGAGAGCTAGCAGTTAAGAGCACTGGCTGCTATTTCAAAAACATCCCCTTTCCCACAATTGGCTACCAGAGAACGATGAGCACAAGACCTAGGATCGGCCAATCAGGTGCTTATCTGTGGCAACAAGAATATTGATTGCCTGCCTTTAAAATAGAGAGCAAGGCTGGACGTATGGCAGAGACAAGAAGGGAGGGCCCAAAGGGCAGCTCATCCAGAGTCTCATCGAATCACAGTGCCTGGACTTCTCATCTAGCCTACTCACTCTATGGTGGTTCCAATGAGAATGGTCCCTGCAGGCTTAGAGATTTGAATGGTTGGTCACCAGGGAATAGAAGTATTTGAAAGGATTAGGAGGAATGGTCTCTTTGGAGAAAGTGTGTCAGTGTGTCACGGGGAGTTGGGGGGAGGTGTTGAGGTTTCAGAAGCTCAAGCCAGGCCCAAAGGTTCTCTTTTCTCTTCCTGCTGCCTGTGGCTCCAGATGTAGAACTCTCGACTACCTCCCCAACATCACATCTGCCTGCGTGCTGCTATGATGCCCACCATGATGAACGATGGACGAAACTTCTGAAATTGTAAGCAATTCCCCAATTAAATGTTTTCCTTTGTAAGAGTTGCCATGGTCATGGTGTCTTTTCACAGCGATAGAACATTAAGACCCAGCCTGACCTAAACTTGCCAACTTCAACTGCTCTACAGCCCTAGACCCTCAAATTCTTAGTTACAGGATCAGTGAATGTACTTTACAACCAGGAGAAATGTCCAAAATGTATTCTGGACGCGTGAATTATTCATCTCTTTGCTAGCCATTCTCACGTGACTTAGGTCCTTTCTGCACCTTGTTCTCCTAATAAAACGGATTGTCAAAGTCGTCATTCAAGGGGAGAGGTTGTCTCTGCACTCACCCTACAATTTCCCACAAAATAAGTGTGATACCATTTCTTTTTCAAACTTTCTCTGCACAGACATGTTTTTAGACATTCACTGCAGTTCCGAACAAGCATCTTCTGTGGCGTGGTAAGCTCGTTGTTTTTTTGTTTTTTTTTTTTTTTTTCCTGAACCAAACCTTTAGAAACGAAGCATTAACTTTCCCATGAGGCTGATATACAAAGATACTTCAGAAAACAAAGCTCAGAGTGTCTGTAACTGGAAACAACCTAAATGTCCGGCAATCTCCCCTTATCTCTATTGCTTAATGGCACTTGGTGTGGGGACGAGGGGCCGGGGATTTCAATGGTCAAACGGTGTTTTTATGAGAACCGCTACTCAAGCTCCAGGGAGAGTTGGGACTTTTAGGTTCCCTCCAACAATGAAATTTTAGCTGTCTTTCCTTTGGTGATGAAAGAGAAGCAGGAACTAAAAATAAGAGGTATATCAGGGTCAAGTTAAGTGGGGCACAGGTGGATCCTTGTTCTATCCCCGAAACCTGTGAACCTGAGTCCTGAGGAAACTCACGCCAAGTTTTGCTCATACCTAGAAATTCCTAAGCCTCCAGGTGGATCAAATTGCCTCGGACTCTTACTAAACGCATGTAGATTCGGGAAGCCTGGGGTGCTGTCAGGAGTTTGGGGTACAGCACCAAGGGACCAAGTAAAGCGGAAGTTGCTTGGCCATGAAACAGACTGGAAGAAGAGCTGAAGATCAGGACCTGTGAGACAGATCCTCGGGGGAGAGCACGTGCTGCATAGGGCTGAGGACCTGAGTTCAACCCCTACAGCCCACGTAAAAGTGGGAGGTGAGCATTGTCCTCCGCCTTCCATATACACTCAGTGTAGCAAGCACACACCACAAACAACAAATACTTAAGTTTGCCCAAGCATTAGCACTGAAAGTCTTAACTCCTAGACAAAGCAGGAGAGCTTGCCACCCAGTGATTGGATTTGCTAAATCAGAGTCAGGACACAGGGGCCTGGAAAAAAAAAAATAACAGAGTGAAATTAGCTTATGGGAAATATTGACAAGCTGAAAAGTTTAAGCATCTCAGAGTATCTCAGGCTTCTCCCAGGACCCTCCAGTCTGTAACCCTGGACCACATGGCTCCTGAGACTCTGTCTACATGAGGGTTTTCCATTGTCAGCATCGTCAGTAAGCAATGGGTGACAAGGATAGTGGAAATAAAGATTTCTCAGAAACAAGGCAAAAACACTTGAAGGAGAAGGAAGGAAAAGCACCCGTGCCTTTATTTGAACATACCATGGCAGCCGACCTCCAAATGGTCCTGGGGGTTCCCAGTTACAGAATCACCTAAGGGGACAGCTCATCCATGTCACCAGCAGAATGCTGTCAGCATAATAAAATGTGACTTTCAAAGTTAGGTGACAAAAGATATGAAGGCCTCTATCTTGCTCCTAGTTTGCGATCGACTGTTCTGAGCAAGGCCAGCTGCCACGTGTCACAGAAACTCAAGTCTCTGTGGAGAGACACAGTGAGGAGCAAAGCCCTCCTGTCAACAGCCTTATAAGTGTGCCATCTCAGAAGACAAACCCTTGGAGCTCTGCTCAAGGCTTAGGTGACTTCATTCCTGGCCAATGGGAACCAGCAGAACCTCTCAAATCAACTCTTTCTTTAAAATATAAAGTTTTCACGTTCCTTACTCTGTATGTACAGGGGTCAGGTGTTCTGTTTGCATATATAATGCACCATCTGAGTGCCTGGTGCCCTCAGAAGTGAGGAGAGGTTGTTAGGTCTCCCGGAACTAGAGTCACGAACAGTTGTGAGCTGCCATGTGGTTGCTGGGAAATGAACCTGGGTCCTCTGGAAAAAGCAGCCTGTGCTCTCGACAACAGCCATCCCTCCAGACCCTCAGACGAACCCTTGACAGAGCCTTCGAAGAACCCATCCGAGAACTAAAATTCGAGAAGATTCAAACTAGCCGCTAATAAGGCCACAAACAAGTTTCATTTTGCTTATGTAGTAAAAAAATAAATAAAAGTCTCCAGTTTTTTAAAAAGCCATTCCCAAGTAAATCAGAATGCCCAACACCCGAAATAACTGAAATCCCTTTAGACACCAAGGTCTTCGTGCCTACAGATGAAGAACAGATCACTGCCTACATCAGATGGTACCTGCACTCCCCGTGTCTGCACATTAACCACCTGGTTCTGGGTATATCACACCGACTGGCCCTGCTGACTTCAAGCTCACAGATCAGAATTGCTTTCACCGGTGAACCTCTGTGTGATCCCTGGACCACCAACGTCGGCATCACTAGGGACCAGCTACCAATGTAAATTCTTGAGTTATTGCAGAAAACCTAGGGTGGGGCCAATCTGTATTTCAATAATCTGTTGTGGGCATGCATCCTACTATACACTCACATCTCACAAGCAAACGTTCTTGCCTCCGTGTCTTAGTTACTTCTCTATAAGGAGACAGCATGACCAGGACAACTTATAGAAGAAAGGGTTTAGTGGGGGCTTTCTGTTTGAGAGTCTGAGTACAGGAAGCATGGCAGCAGGCATGGGGCTGTAGCTGGGAGATTATGTGTTGAGACAACAATCAGGAGATAGACAAAAGCCAACAGAAATAACTTTGAAACCCATCCCCAGTGACACATCGCCTGTCAACAAGACTACCCTTCGAATTCTCCCCAAACAGTTCCACCAACTGGGGACCGATCGTTCAAATATATAATAAGCCTGTGTGAGCTATTCTCATCAAACCACCACACTGGGCTCCAAAACAGGTGATCGGACAGCTCTACCACAGAGCAGGCTCAGCCACTAGCCTCACCCGAATTGCCAGCAAACTGTACCTTGGGTCAGGCTTTGTGGAAAATTCACTGTGGCTGCGAAGCCCCAACTTCTCGCAGCACAGTGATGAGTAGCTCTCTGAGGTATGAACAGAGCAAGAATCTGTACAATTCAGTCTGGAAGGGTCTCCTTGCCTGCCTTCTGCCTGACGTGAATAACGAATGAACTTCATTTTGTTCTTTGTTGTTTTCTTGTTCAAATTGAACAAATCCTACAAGACTCTCTAGTTCATATTCTCTGCTGTAACCTAAGGGTTCTTGGGATCCTGAATTTTCCCGGTTGTAGTCTTGGGCACTCAGGAGTACATACCCACAGTCCTTCTTCCAGCCCTAAAAGTCAGCGACTAGTTGATACTAAATGATTTTTCCACTTCGGAACCCAAGCTCCCTCGTCTAGTATGAAATAGGTCTCTGCTGCATTGGGTGGCGTTGCTACACTACATGAACTCACTGGACTGTCTTTACTGAATTTATTTTGTCACCTTATAAGCAGTACGCCTCATCCTCCTTCCCAATTCAAATGAATGCACTAGTAACTTCAAGTTAACAGTCTGGAAGCATCTACTGTTACTAAGTAAACAGAGATTTCTAAGCCCTCAACGGACCAAGAGTTTGGCAGCTGAGGGAAATCTTACAATGTGGGGCAGTTTTTGTACTGAAGTGATGTGGTTACAAATATTGCAACATGATAACTCTCACCCAGAAAACCCACCACGCAGTCCAGAGCTAAGCCTCCGCCCCTGTTCCAGGGTTCTAACTGGAGTTGACTCTACTTCAAAGAAAGGAAAGCTTGTTTGGCCAAATACCCATGGAGCACTGGCTTCGGAATGTAACATGCTGTTAAACCACACCGTGCAAGCGTGCGGCCACTGAGATTTTCCAAGGATGAAAGTTTCACTTTTCAAAGAAAAACATGGCACCGTGTAAGTCGAAGAAACACAAAGTAGATGGTGTCCAGAAGCACTCTCCCCAAAGAACACCTACTATGTGTGATCATATTCTGACGGGGAATAAGAAATTATATGAGTTGACTAAATGCACATGATTAGAATGAGGAAAAGCATTTCCTGACCTTGGGTAGCATCAGGAGATAGAAAGAAGGGAGTGGTGGGGTGGACAGAGTCCTGTGTTAGTGCCCGACACTGTAGGAAGATGAGAAACAAGAACTATCTGAGGCATACTGGACCAAGTGGTCACCATGAGACAGCTGGAAGATGTTGGGTATTGGAGCAGACACAGAAATTGCAGGTGGATGCAACAGATCACAGGGTACTGGGTGCCCCTGTTCCTCCACCTCACCTGGTCCTAAGGCAAGAACGGCAGAATGAACTGGAAGAGTAGAGAAAGGGAACCTGTCTCCCAAGACTGTTATTAATGTGTACTTCAAAGGGGAAGGAAGGTGTCTGAGGAACTGAACTAAAACAGGGTGCAGTTTCAGAGCTTTGCAAATGTTTGGCTGTGGAAGAGAATGGGAGAGTCATTTAACCCATCTTCACCACCCAGCTTGTGTTTGACTGTCCCTGCTGACAGGGAACTTGCTCCCTCCCCAGATCACAGGCTTCATCAGCAAAGGACTCTGGCCACTTCTTCCCACGCTATCGATACCCTCCTCTGGCTAACCTCCCAAGCAAATGCTCTGCTCAGAAAGACAGGTCTGAACCTGTATTTACAACAGTTTTGACCTGTTGATTGCAGAAGCCACCACAACCTCTCTAACATTTTATTTTGCCAGGTGTGCCCGCCTTTAAGGCACTCCAGAGGCTGAGGCAGGCAGATCTCTGAGTTAGACGCCAGCTACACAGTGAGCTACAGGTCGGCCAGGGCTACATAGTGAGATCATGCTTCAAAACAAACATATGGGGGCGGGGAGGGAGGGAGGGAGGGAGGGGGAGGGAGAGAGAGAGAGAGAGACAGAGAGAGAGAGAGAGAGAGAGAGAGAGAGAGAACAGGTACCCTTGGAAGTCAGAAGAGACTGTCTTCTGGAGCTGAAGCTACAGACTTTTGTGAGCTGCCCGGTGTGGGTGCTGGAAACTACACTTGGGTCCTCTGATCTTAATAGCAGAGCTGTCTCTCCAGTTCACGCAATGCCTTTTCTCAAAGGATGGTTCCAGAACTGAGTTCAGGCCATCTAAACACTAATTAGGTTGCCCATGTTTTCTTGGAAAACTGGTGTAGCATAGCATAGATCAAAATATGAATGGTGTGGGAAATCCTGGAATCCAGAGTCCACAGGCTGTCGTTGGCTACCTCTGGAACTACATGATGGCCTAGGTGAACCTAGAGGATGTGATCCCTTCCAGAAAGGGCACGTCTTTTGTGGAGTGCTTGCTAAGTTATTGGGTTACCTTCAGCTTCTCACTATCTAGGGGTGAAAGCAGCCTTGACCCAGAATGTGTCAACTTTTGATTTCATGGTCACTGGTGGGAAAACCAGTGCCCTGGGCTTGGCATAGAAGGGAGAAGCCCGCCCCCTTGTGGACATCATGGGGTTTGCCAGATGCAAAAGCCCCAAAACCACCATAAGGGATAGGAAGGATGAAGCCAACACTGTGTTCTCTCATCGCGCCAATTCACCTGTTGCTTATGAAGGAGTTGTACTGTGGCAAGGTAGAAGGGGTGGCAGGATACTGGAAAAAGATAAAGTTAGATAGTGACCCCCTCAGCTACAGAACATTGGCTACAAGAATAGGCAAGCTGTTAGAAAAGGGGTAGGGGTGGGCAGAAGAGACCTCAGAAAGTTTTTTCTGATTCCAGAACTCCTGGTGTGTCTCCTCTGGATCTCCAAAGTCTGCTAAGACTGCAGTCCTTCAGCATGTGGAAGCCCTCCCCTTCACGTGCCTATCCTGGTAATGATCTGTGTGGTTGATGACACCACACCCCTGACTGAAGGCAAAGGCATAGGAATTGACGAGGGCAAACACCGAAGGAGGCAGAGGGGTCCAGTCCAGTGTGGTGAGCCCACCTAGTGATTGCAAGTTCCCATCACTGTATGGAGCTGTGGGAGCCCCAAGAGCTGTTTCCTATAGCCATTGCCCTTTTCCCACAGTTTTGGCCATGTCTACCTCATTTCTCATACATAGGTACTGACCCACAGTGCCATAAACATGCTTGTCCCAGACAAGCGTGGCCCAGGCTCCCTTCGTGTCTGTTCAGTCGCTGTCATACCACACACCTTTGCTCAACACCACAGCGTTGTCAGAGGCTGCCCTAAAGATGTAATTCTGAGGAGGATTCTGGACGACAGGACTGAGCTAAAGGCAGCCTTGGGAAACAAACCTTGAGCACCTTCCTGAAAATTCTCCGGGGGGGGGGGGATTAAGGTGGCTTTTAAGAAGTTGAATTATATGTCAAAATGGCTGGAGTTTCTTACAGAACTCAGCTCATGGAGATTCATAGTCCTCCAGTAACCAAAGGCATTGCTGTTAAAAGCTAATCACCCTTCAATAAAATGCAAAGTGTAAAGAACCTGTGATCATTGGTGCCTTCAGGCTCAAATGCCTGATCTGCAAAGATCCAGGGCAAATGTTCTGAGCAGGGTGGGCTCCGTTTTCCCAGGACTGAAACTTTGGCAGCTTGTCTCATCTCTTTATGTTGTAGCATAAGGCTCCGATAGGGCACTGTGAGTTACTCAATAAGCGCTCTAAATATCAGAAGCTCCAACAGTAAGTACAACCCACGTTCTACCCAAACACTAAAGTCAGGTACATTATGCAAGTCTAATCGTGGACAGAAAGCTGTTCAAACACCTATTTCAGACCACCCAGTTCCTGTGACATTGCCAAATTCCCAAATTGTAATGAAAATTTTAAAGTCCAAAACCTACAAGCCATCAGAAGTTCAGCAAGCAGGTTGTGCCATTTCAAAACGGGGAATGTGCTTGCGTAAGCAAGTCACCGTGGCTAACCTTTCTGGATTGAGTTCGGCCTTCAGTTCAGAAACGTGGCCATGCCAGGGTCAGAACTGTGACAAAACTGCGCTTTGGAGGAGGTTAGCCAAGGTTCACAGGGTCATGACTGGGTCATTTTATCAGTCACGTCGGACTCAACCCTATTGCCAGAGATAGATAAAAACTTTATCTGTCAGCCAGCTAAATCTGCTCCTGCTGCCTCATTTTGAATCAAGGAAGCCTGGGCTCAGCTTATCTAAACCAGCCATTCCCAGCGCTGCTTTCCGAAGCACCTTCTAAGGAAAGGTGACAGGCCAGTGGTTTTCTCCTCTGTTTCATTTTGGGCAAGAACTGTCCATAACCAGAGGGACTGGCTCTATCTTATCTAAAGCATCAACTTCAAAGAAGAGTTCTGCCTCTGTATGACATGGATTCATTATGCTGATTTAAATGTTAGATATGCTGGCCCCTGTTGCTCTAGAATGATGCTTCCTGATGCACCCGTGCCCGTTACCTCCCCAGAATCTTCTCTCTCTCTAAAGTAAAACCAACAACCACCACCAAATGACTAAATCATCCCAGGTTCAACTCCCAAAAGCACCAAAGGAAAAGAATCTAGAATTAACTTTGGGCTGAAAAGGAGGGGCTGCACCTTAGTGACAAACGGCTTGCCCTACACATTTGAGGCCTTTGAACAAATCCCCAGCACCATGAAAAATGTAAATAAATAAATAAATGTAATATAATTAGCCTCGATACAATTTCAAAATAGGAAATCTCAATTACCTTAGAAGAAGTTACAAAGATACCTTTGGGTCAGCACACACATAATAATGCATATTGTCTGACGTGGAGGAGAGAATTCTGGTTTCATTCTAAATCATTTTAGATACACAAAGTACAAACATTGAACCGGTCAGATTTCCTAACGGGTTTTCTGTTGTTGGTGTTTTGTTCTTGTAAGACAGGATCTCTGTAGCCCAGGCTAGCCCTGAATGCCTGATCTTCCTGCCTCCACCTTCCTAGTCCTAGGATTGCCACCATGGGCAGCTTGCCCACAAGAATCTTAAAAAGCAAGGAAAGCACTTTAAAATTTTACTTTATTGGGAAATCATACAAATTCATTATTTTAATATTTAAAGACCATGGGGCTGTAGTAGAGACATATAAATATTATACTATACATTTAGAAATTAAATAAAGGCAACATGACACTATTTAAAAAAAAAAAACAATGTACACTTCAAATGAGTCCAAGAACTGAAATAGCTGTCAGATATCTCCCTGGAAGTGGGTGAATCTTGCAGGAAGATTGTCCACAGGGTAGACGGTGGGGCTTGTCTTCATTGTAGGAGGTCCATTTAGCAGCTGCCAGTCACAACGTCTGGCCAGCTCCACGGTAAATATCTTAAGAAGAATTTTTGCAAACTCTTTGCCTACGCAGCTCCGAAGGCCTCCTCCAAATGGAATGAAACTGAACCTGGAGGTGTCCTCTGGATGAAGCGATGTAAATCGGTCGGGATTAAACTCCTCCTTGTTAGTGAAGCTGTCTGCCACGTCATGGGTGTCACAGATACTGTAAATAACATTCCACCCCTTGGGAATCTGGTAACCCTGTTTAGAAAAAAAAATAATGAAGTCCTAAGAACCGATGAGTCAGGCCCTGAGCGTGCAACAATAAAATAGTCATCACCAATGTGGGGGACATTAAAAGAGGAGAGCAAATGGGCGAATCTGTTTCCATTACCACAGGAGGCAGGACAGTGTCAAGGGCAGTGAGCCACTGCTCTGTGCAGCTGATGCCCAAAACCATAGCAGGGTGAGCAGGGTGGACAGGGTGGGGGGTGGGATAGGAAGAGCACTCACGTTCAGCTCAAAAGTCTTCAGAGCCACCCGAAACCCTCCCGGAACCGGAGGATTCAATCGAAGGGTCTCCTTAATAACACACCCAATGTATTTGAGCTGTTCCAAAGTTTCCATGTCTAACTTGTCCTCGTGATGGCTCTTGCAAAGTAAGCCCTACAGAAACAGACACAAAAGTGAGAGAGTGATTCGTGGGCACTCCAATAAAATCTGCCCAGCAGGACTCAACTGTTAACTAAACCCAAAGGCTTCTGGATGGGAGGGAATGGGGGGGGGAGGGGGAGCTGCTCATGGCCATTGGTTTCCACACTTCCTCAGCCTAAACCCAACTATTTTCACCTAGGCAATGTTGCTGGCCAGGTATGAAGGGTCATCCCTGAGCCCTCACCAACACTGACCACTCTGACCAGCTATTGGCTCTAACCACACTCTTCATGGTCTTGAACCGGTGAAGGAGAACCTGGCAATCTCTACGGTTCTGAGAAGGTAGAAGAGGAAGGGGGGAAGGAGGAGGAAGAGGAGGAGGAGGAGGTGGAGGAGGAGGAGGAGGAGGGGGAGGAGGAGGAAGAGGAGGAGGAGGAGGTGGAGGAGGAGGAGGAGGGGGAGGAGGAGGAGGAGGAGGAGGAGGACAAGCACAGGGGCAAACTCTGCCCAAGAGAGATCCCAGTACAAAGAGCTGTCTTTATAAAATTCATTAGGCACAGTTTTTCCCCAGTCCCACCTAGCCCTCCGGCTTTTCACCCTCATAGTACGGAGTGCAAACTTACATACTGGTGGGGGGCGGGGGCAGTAGAGGCAAATAGGGAACCTCTAGAATCCTCCTACCTTGCTCTTTATCTCTTCTCGAACTTTTTGGAGGACATGTGGGTAGAGTCCTAGGTAGGTGATCAGTGATGTGGCTGCACTGGCTGTAGTTTCATGGCCACCAAAGAGGAGCTCTGTGGACGATTGTTTTAGTGCCTAAGGATAAAGCCGGAAGTTTATACAGATCTGCGTGCAGTTTACAGCACTGTCACAAAGAACTGACCCGAGAATATTGCATGGAAGTCTTCATGGGTTTTGCTCATAGAAAGTCAAAGACTGCAAACAAAAATGCAAAACTCCCTTAATCCTACTCTTCCGTGAGTTACAGTCATGATTTTACTAATCCTCACCAACGTTCTTTTAACCTTTGTAAATGAAACCTGCCCTTTGAACTTTGCCCTTTGCCCTTTGAACTTTGGGACCTTCCCAGTTGCTCAGCTTCCCTCTTCCCTAGCTCTCAAGACCAATGCTTCCCAATGCTGCCAGCCTTCAATTACGGTTCCTCGTGTTGTGGTGACCCCAACAATAAAATTATTTTCGTTGCTACTTCATAACGGTAATTTTGCTACTGTTATGTATCGCGATGTAAATACTGGATATGCAGGATGCTCCTAGGCGACCCTTCGGAAAGGGTTGTTTGGGTCGGCGTAGGGGTCGCGACCCACAGGTTGAGAACAGCAGCTCTAGACCTAGCCCCAACAAGCACTTGAAAGAAGCTGGGGGTCCTGACAGGGCTTTGGAGACCCCCCCCCAGAAAGTGTGTCTAGAAAATCGGAGACACCCCCGACTCTTGGCACCTTTTAAAATCGCTTCTCACCTGCATATCCAGCCTCTCTCCTCTCTCCCATGAGTGCTCAATCAAGAGCTGCAGTGCGTCCTTGCAGCCCGCATCCGGCTCTGCGGCCTGAAGCCGGCGGATCTTGGCCCGAATGTTCTCCTCGATGCGCGCGTGGATAAGGTTCCGCGCCTTCACGCCCTGAGCGCGGAGAGAGTGAGGCGGTGAGCGGACGCGGAGCCTTCGGTCCCCTACTCCGACTCCGCAAACCGCCCTTACCCGGTACAGCCCGCTAAAGGGCACGTCAATGGGGAGAGAGAAGAGATTGCGGGTCATCTCCTCGAAAGCCTCCACTAGCTGCTGCTCGTCTTCCCCGCCGCCCGCTGGACCCGGCTCGCAGCCCAGCAGGATGCGCATGGCGATGCGGAACATGAGGCGCTTCACCTCGGGGTAGACCAGGAGGCCGCGCTCGCCGCAGCTTAGCCACTGCTCCAGACAACCGCTCACTTCTTCAGCAATCACTGGCACGTAGCACTGGAGCGCCTCTCGGTTGAAGGCCTGCATAATCACCTGAGCCCGGCAAGGAGCAGAGAGCGTTACGACCCTCTACTAGTCCCCTCAACAACCCCTCGCCTTCCCGGGTACCCTTTCAAGAATCCCCTCCAGGCCTAACACACTTGCTGGCAGGAAAAGTTAAAGTGGATCTCAGATAGAGAGGGTGCTGGTCCCCACCACATAAGGCTAGCCCTCGCCCCGCATCCATTTGTCTGAACCAAGCCATAGAATGAGGTCTCCCTGCTAGCCAAGGAGTTACCACCTCACCCTCACCTTCTTTCGCTGCTTGTGCGAGGAATCATGCAGGTTGGAGAGGCAGCCGGCGCCCAGGATGGTGCGCACCGAAGCAGGCCAGTGCACTGACACCAACCGGTGCTCCCCCAGCAAGATGCGCCGCACATTATCCGCGCCCATCACTCGCACCGTGGGCCGCCCAAACAGATGCGTCTTGTAGATGAAGCCGTATTTCCTGCGCTTCATCTGCAGAAACTTCCTCCGCTGAGAGGGAGGTGGAGGAGAGAGACCCGCAACCCGCATGAGGGGGCGCCGGGGAGCATCTGGCCTCCGTCTAGCCCCTCTTTCAAGCCGTGGTCGCCTCCCTCGCGAGGACAATTATCCCGGCTTCAGCCCAGGCCCAGAGCTGAGGCGGACTCCGGGGAAGCGTCAGGTCCCTTCCCGAGCTCCCTTACCTGCAGCACCATCTGCAATGTTTCCCCAAAGAATGGGAAGCCCATGGTACCCGGGGGCAAGGGGAGAGCGCAGCTGCGATCGCGGCTGCTCACACAGTACAGGTCCCAGAGCTTGAGCGCCGCCAGGAAGAGCAGCAGCGGCAGCACGAAGGTGCAGAGAGCACTGGCCAGCAGCGCCGGGAGCCCCATGGCACGCAGCAAGCCTCCCGCGCCACCTGCCGCCGCCGCCCTCGCTCCGAACCCCGCCGCACGCCCTCTTTATAAGGCCGCCCAGGTTACTGCCCACGTTACCTTGGTCAGACAAATTAGTTCACCCAAAGTTCATCTTTAATTGCGAATCGGGCCCCAAGCTCCTCCCCCCCTCGAGGCGCTGCCCAAAAAATCTTTAACCGTTTGTTCTGCGCCCAGGCAGAGGCGGCGCACTGGCGGCTTCCCTCTGAGCGCGCCTCCTGGGGTGCGGAGCTAGGAACACCTCCCTCCCTGTCCTAGGTGTGCAGAGCTCCGAGTTAACGCGGAGCGGCTGGGGGCGGGTGGTGGGGGGTAGGCTGTGGATCGGGGTTCCAAGTAGCAGGAATATGGAATCCTGGGTTTCCTAGCTGTTTCTCTGCTGTCTCTTCGCTCCAGGTCGGACCAGCTGCCCAAGCTCGAAACCTTTCTATCTCTCCATTTACAGGCGCCTCCTGGACTTTTCCATTTGCTTGGAAAGCGCGTTCAAGAATCACCATTCAGTGGACTTGACCCACAGGCTGAGTAAGTGAGATCCCAAAGACTTCCTGATCTGTGAGAATCCAAGAAGATCCCAGGGCTAGGGTCCAAAGGTCAAGTATGACTGGTGGATCGTGGTCCCTAGCTTTCCAGTGCCCCCCAAGAGAGCCGGCGCATGAAGCCTTGGGAAATCCTGCTTTCGAGTTCAAAGCAAGTAAGCCTCCGGGTCTCTGGGTCCCCAGGCGCAGCCTTGCACACGCCTGATTTCTGCTCTAAGCCCCGGCGGGGCGGCGTATGAAGGAGACCAGAGACTACAAAGTCTACGCTCAGCTGTGGTAATAACGCCAAGCCGGTCCAATTCCTATAGCCCTGGGGTTTGCAACCCCAGTCAAGCCGGGAAGAGGGCCCCCAGACCAGGAAGATATGGGGAGGAAGACAGGAAGGAAACCCAGCAGTCCCTTTTCGCCTGTCTCTTGGATGAGCCACCAGGCTGTCTGTTTCCCCTAGGACAGAGTTGATCCTTTCCACTCTGTCTATACTTCAAGGCTGCTGTGAGTTTCCAAAGGGGGCTTCCGCTTCCAAATGGCAAACCAGGCTGCACTAATAGGGTGGTCTGGTTTCAGGGCTCTAGAACCTTCCCTCTACTCTCCCAGATCACACCCACTGTAAAGCCACGGAGCCTGGTAAGAGGGTTGTTTGGCCCTGTACTTTCTACCACCAGCCCTTGGGAACGTTATGGGAATCCGTACTGGGGAGCGAGTCCAGAGACTGTCGGACTTCAATAGGCAGCTGCTACAGCCCATAGCGGGCCCAGGGGAACTGCGTGGTCCGTGCACACACATACTCGGCTTCCCACGTCCTCTGGCCACACCGCTTCGGGGCTAGCCAGTGCCACACACTGCCTTGGTTTGGGCACTAAACGCACCAGTAGCGCGGAAAACTAACAGAATGACGTGCATTTGTTTAGAATTGAACACGGGCTATAGCGAAAGCATACCCGCAGCCCTTGGGAAGAGTCCATTGCTTTTTGAAAAAAACTTACTTTCTGAAAGCTGATCAATATGTAGCCTTCCTGCCGTGGTCCCTAAATGTCCCCCCCCGGCCCCTCCCCGGGGAGTGGTCATAAAATGACCTCAAAGGTCGTGAGGAACGCACAAACATAACTCTCTAAGCCGGGATGCCCATGGGTTGTATTTCGGGGATTCATTGGCTCCCCTTAACTCTCTCTGAACAGCTTTTCAGAGTCTCTGCCGCTGCCGCTGTCATATCTTGTAATGATTTGGTTATCGTAAAGAATGCGAACCGATTTCT
Source organism: Rattus norvegicus (assembly GCF_021556685.1). Classification (NCBI taxonomy): domain Eukaryota; kingdom Metazoa; phylum Chordata; class Mammalia; order Rodentia; family Muridae; genus Rattus; species Rattus norvegicus. The sequence goes on along the minus strand of NC_141534.1, from coordinate 248,223,124 downwards.
CGCACCGGCAGGAACGCGGATGAATTGTGCTGTAGGTAATTCTCAGAAACCTCGGTCCGCCCCTTTCTGGAGAGCGCCTCCAGGCCGGTGTGCAAAACCGACCAGCGGGGGCGTGACCTGGGGCCCATTCCCAATCCTTTAGCCTGACCCGCCTGTGACCCCTGCAGGCCGGACCGTGACATCTCAGTGAACTCTGCCGAGCCACCCCACCAAGTTCAGCCTGCGCCCGGTTACAAGATGAGCCAGGCTCACACGCTGGAAATGGCCACAGGAGAAAAACAATACTTAAAAAATAAATACGAAATCTAACTGGCCATCAAGATCTGCGGGCTGCCTGGTAGGAAAACATTAGAGTGCAAAATCACTTAAAAATCTTCTTGAAGGGCGAGGGAGGTCAGTAAATTACCAGCCCAATAAGAACTTGATCTAGGAACTTCACCAAAGTTTTATTGGGTGGTGGTCGGTGGGAAAGGGAAGATTGGCTCTCTGGAAAACAAAATGTTGGCCAATTTTCCTATTGCTAAGGGCTCAGAGATGTGGGGTTCGGTTTCTTGTGTGGGTGTCTCTGCTGTTTTGTTTTTGCTGGTGGCCATGGGTGGCAGAAATCAGGTGGCCAGCATGACCTCCTGGCCTTTCTCTTCACCACCCCCCTCCCCCAGTCTTCTCTCTGGTCTGGGTGTTCCATACCTGTTGCTGTTCCCAACGCTGGCTGGGAACCGAGGACAAAGTGCCTGATCCCTGCCAATGTCACCTCAGACTGGTTCCCTTGCCCAACTGTTGGAATTCAGGTCGGAGGCACTCCGTGTTAAAGGGTTTTGTTGCTTTTTAAATTTTTCTATGCTTTCCACCACAGGGCAGTTCTCCGTGGTTTTGTATGTTTGGTTGGTTGGTTTTGGTTTTGTGTTGCTGGTTTATTCATTGTCTGCCTCTTTATGTGAGTGGCAGAAGTCCAAGGCGTAAGAACTACATCTGCCCTTTTCCTACAAACTTGGAGTTACCAAACCAGGAGCCTACACATCCCTTAACATCAACAGCATGGTGCAGCTATGGGAAATGAGAGGAAAACCAGAGGCACTTCCGTGGGCTTAGAGTTGGTCCAGATCCCAAAACAAGCAAACACGTCTCTTCAGACTTCTGAAAGGTGCTGCCCTACCTCCTTGCCCCCAAATCAGAGTCAACCTGAAAGGGAAGCTTTTTGACCTCCTCACCTAGGTCCAGTTTCTGGGATGCTCAAGGTTGTAGGCCTGCACCTTGATGCTCCTTCTGGTGTCTGCAGAGCTCAGGCTAGCCTCTACTCTGACCAGCTATGGTTTACTAGCGGATAGGGGTTATGGTGGTGTTAACCCCAGCAGTTGCTAACCTTCAAGTACCCGCTTGTGTCCTTGCCTTTGAGCCCCAGGATCCACTTTTTACGTGGATTCAAATATAAATAAGGTCAGGAGGCCACCAATTTCCTCCTCTAAGGTCAGCCTGGGCTGGTTACAACTTCCTGGGGTCACCGGTTATGTCCTCTTACACAGCAGTATGGGGATGTGGATGGCAGGTTGAAGGGGGCTTTGGGGAATGAAGGCAGATGACAGTGGTGTTGATTTAAGCAGTAGTGGGACCCTCTGGATTGGAAAGACCGACTGCCTTTTAGATTAAGGGTAGCTCTGGAAGGCAAAAGGGCTGAATTCCACAGGTGACATGGCTCAGAGGTGGGGCAGGGGGATTGAGCAGTGGAAGAGTGTGCAGGACAGCAGTGGCTCCTCAGGAGAGCCATAGGTCTCTCCTCAGTTTCTCCTCCTAAATAGTGAAGGGAGTGAAGCAGAACAACTCTGCAGTCAGACAGTGCAGCGATGCTCCCAAACCCAGCATCCAGATCCGTGGTCCAGAGGGAAGCTTGGGACTGAGGCTGCCCAACTTCTAGACCCTCTGGGTATAGGCTACAGTGTGTCCTTCTGGTTGGTACGTCTCTGTACCATCTCTGTACCTCATCCTCTGCACCGTTGGCCATCACACCAGGAGAATGGCTGCCCAACCGAGCCCCAACCTCCTTGCTCAACCACTGGCAGGAAATGTTATTTCTTGGACTTCCTGTTTGGTTACAAACATCTCAAATCTCTTGTTTATCTCAATTCTCCCATGAAGGGATTATGTCTCAACCTCACACGAACCAGACTTACAGACATTTCCAGAGAGCACAGTATCTTCTATATAAACGAGGATATTAAATAATTTCATGAAGTAGGAATTTTTCTTTTCAAAAGTCTCTAGTCGAATCTTCTAAGTTTGAGCTAATAGAAGCTCGGGGACCCTCTCCGTGTGTCTCCTGGACAAACATCAGATCAGCCTGGTAACCATCCTGCTATTTCTGCTAACTTTAAAAAGTTGCAAATCCCCTATTAGTTTGATACGAACACCTAACTACCGCCATCACTGCCGCTGCTGCCAGAACCCCAAATCTAAACTCCCTGCGGACTTGCCACAGTAAGGGGAAGCCAAGTTTCATTTAGTGGAAATAGGTTTTCTCCGTCGTTGGCTGCTTTGAGTTCTTGGTATTTGCCTCCTACTCTCTTTCCCCAAGCCCAGCGCTTCTCCACTGCGGTGTCTGTGACTCATTCTACGACTTCCAGTCTAGCAGAGCCATTTCTTAAACCCGTGACTCGGTGAATATATGCGCAGTGAAGACCTAGGGCGCTGAAGATTGGCGGCGTGTGTGCAGCAGCTACTGGGCAAGCCAAGGCTAGAGACGCAGTGAGTCAGAAGGGTGACCCGTCGCCCGCACCCAAAGTCGGGAGAGGGTGGAAAAGGAGCAGCAGCCCGTCCACCGGGTGCACGATGGGCACCGTCTGCATTACGGGGAAGGCAGGTGTGGCCAGCTCCCAGCGCGCGGTGCGCACCAGCTCAACGGCGAGCAGTTGCAGCACCGCTTGCGCTAGCTCCTGGCCCAGGCAGCTGCGCGCGCCGCCACCGAACGGGATGTAATGAAAGCGGCCACCAGAGCCCCGCGCATCTTCACTCTCCACGCCAAAGCGCTCTGGATCGAAGCCCTCGGGCGGGCTACGGTATACTGCGGCTGTCTCATGTGTGTCTCTGATGCTATACATCACGCTCCAGCCTTTGGGAATCTGGTAACCCTGCGAAGTGAGGGGGCCCGTGTTGATCGATAGGCACAGGGAAGTGGTTGGAGCCTACCCCGCCCCGCGCGCCTCTTCCCAGGAGCGCCAAATAAACCTCTAGTGGCCTTTCATTAATTAATCCTGAAGCCAGAAGACCTGCGTCGTAATCTCGGTGTCATTTGTGAGCTGTAAGATCTTGGACTGCTGCCTCCCACCCTCATTTATTAGTTGGGAAAAGAATAAAAAATGTCCACGTTGTTGAGAGAATTTTAAGAGGAGGTTGGCACGCATTTAGTGCCCATGAGATCGAAAACTACTTAGGAGTTTGTTGGCTTTCTCTTCCTGTTTTCTTCTGACACAGGAGACTTACATTGTAAGAATGTAGCTACCAGCTATCTGAGCTGAAACCGCCGAAATGACTGGGAGTCTTCACACCTCTGGGACAGTTGAATTATAAGATTCTTCTTTGCATTTAACTAAAGACTTTCCCACCTTCTCGCCCACCTCTGAACTATTATACTACCTTTAAGAGGAGCGCACCCTCTTTGCCCACCCCCACCCTCAGCCCTTTTAACCATCCTCTCCCCGCCCCAGAACCCCCTGCTGGGTACTGCCAATTCAGGGCCTCCTTCACGCTAGGAAGGAGCTCCTGCCACTGACCTACATTCCCTGCCTGTTATGCTTATTCCTGTGTCTTCAGTTCCTGAACTATGATGCCACCTGTCCCTCAAAAAAAACTGCAATTCTCTGGAGGCTGTGGAAGGCCATTACTGTTCAAATTCTCACTAGAAACATTCTCTCCTCTCTAACTCAGTTTCCCCGTCTGTACAGTAGAGAGTAATGAGTAAGACCTCCCCTCTGCTCCATCTACTGTCCAGGAAGCTGCTCGGTTTCTCTTCTGTTTTTTGGGGGGGCATCAGTCCTGCAGCATCAAGTGTAGGCATCCAAGTCACTTCTCCTACAGCCATAGACTGGGCAGTTCCCCTTCTGGGCAATTCATCCCTCTAGCTGGTTTCACCCAACACTAAAGATATCCCAGTTTCACTCCATGGTCTTGGTCCCCCTCCCTCTCTGCATGGAGCTCCCTGTGGGCAGAATCTCTCTCTTCAGTCACACACACACACACACACACACACACACACACACACACACACATTGCTCAGAGGTCCTGCAGCAAAGTTATTCAGGCAGAGGCCCTCAAACTCTGTGGTGTGAATTCCCCAAGCCTCAAAATTATTAATTTATCACACACAGCCAATCAGAGGGTAAACTGAGATCCACAGTAAAGGGAGAACTGCCCGAGGTTATTCTGAGCTGTAGTCCATCCTGGTTCTTAGCCTTGTCCAACCAAGGGCAGCCAGATGAAGAAACCATTAAGATTTTCTTCTTTGTATTAAGACTGTTGCATTTCCCAGGAATATACCCTAAGTTCGAGCCCTGGACAGGTGACAGTGAGTGGCTATTTAGTCTTGTGAAGGAATCAGAGAAGTAGGCCACAGCCTTTGTCTTCCAGCACATACATTGGCTGCGAGAAGTGTGGCTCAGAGAAAAATGTTTGCGTTCTAAAACTCAGTTCTAATTGAATTGACCTAGCTGGATCACTGACCAAAGCTTAAGTGTATAAAACTTCTAACCTTACCAGCTCTTCAGGCACGAGGTTTTGCATGTGTCTGCTGGTGTCGGAGGAAGAATCCAGGAAATAGAACAGGGTTCAGCCCATTTTACAAGAGGGAAAGCTGAGGCCCTGGCAGGGGAAAGAAATCTCTGCGCTAATTCCCCTTGCCCTCCTCCCATCCCAGCGCAGCTGCAAGCATCCAGCGGCCCGCAGTGCGGCGCACTTACGTCCAGCTCAAAGGTGCGCAGTGCAGTGCGGTAGCCCCCGGACACAGGCGGTAGGAGGCGCAGCACCTCCTTCACTACGCAGTCGACGTAGCGCAAACGGCCCAGCACTGCCAGGCTAAGGTCCGGCTCACAGCTGCAGTCCGGTCGCGATCCTGAGGCCCTGGGAGCGCAGCTGCAGGGGCTCCCCAGCCCCTGCGCCGACAGCTCCTGCTGGATTTTGGCGATGGCTGCTGGGTGCTGCAGAAGCAGCAGGATAAGGGATGTGCTGGCGCTGGCCGTGGTGAAAAAGGCCGCGAAGAGGAGCTCCACAGCCAACTCCTGCAAGACAGCCAGGGGGTTCTGAACCTACCAAGAAGGTGTAAAGCGTCTAAACGTATCTCTTGTGCTCAAACTAGTGCCTTGTCCTGTCCCGGACTCTGCCCATGGCTCTGAAATCGGTCAAAGCTCAGGTCTATCACTTGGGAAAATCCTGTTGAGCGGATAGGCAGAACCAGCAACCATATGCACCCGCTTTGGACGAGTTCTCAGAGGGATACAGGGATATTATTCTGTGCTTTATCCTCGGTGCTTTAAATTTATTAACTCGTTAGATGTTTGCCTTCGCCCTGTGGGGAGCAATTACTGCTCATATTTTATGAGATTGGAAACTAGGGCTCTGGAAGGCACTCCAAGTCCCTGGAACTAGTAATTCCAGCAGTGAGTCTGGGAGTCGATCTCCTTCCCTCCTTCCCTCCATTCCTCCCGCACCAGCCTTGCTCCAGTGCCAGCAGGTTCTTCATCTTGCTTACTCCCCTTTCTGCCCTGCTTTGTGGATGGATCTTCCACCGGCCTCATCACCTGCCTTAAGCCTGCCCTTCCTTCAGGGTAGCACCAGGGTTTATGCCTACAAGCTGTTTTCAGGGACCGTAGGGTACACTACCCACCCTAGAGATTGAAACAATGAAGCTATTCTGCATCCCGGCACAGAATCCAGCATTGAACAGGCAGGTAATCATCTTTGTGGAGCGAATACTGACCTGGCTGGAGGCTGACAGCTGGTTCTGCCTTGGAAAAGGAAGTTTAGGTGGAGGGACCCAAGAGCCACATATCCTCTCTGTTCAGCCTGGCCAAGGGGTCCCTTCTACAGAGCCTTGTTAACTCCCTAGCTCTGTCCAAGGGCAAACTACCCACTTCTTTCTGTGCCACTCCCCTTCGTAGCCTGGCACTGTCTTGAATACTCGGGTACCCAGGACTCAGTCTATTGCTAACTCTCTCCTGAATCCTTTTTTACTTCTGAACTTCACCCCCATCAAGGGGAGAGACTAATACCTCCATTCTTAGAGGAGAAACCAAAGCTGGGCTCCTGCGTTTTAGTGGTTAGTGGAGGGAAGCTGAAGCCAGAGAGCACATGACATTGACTCATGGGAGACTGAAGTTTTCATGTTTCTAAATGTCTCTGGCCCTCATTCTGTGTCCTGACTTCCAAAGCAGGGCCCTCCTGCCCTCCACCACACATGCTCTACCTACATGGGAAGGAAGCCTAATTCTACGGGAGGCTTTGCAGCAAGGGCAAAAATGGGTGGGTACCAGGTGCTAAGGTGCCAAGGTGGGCCTATAAAAGAGGAATGTTGATTTGGCAAGGAAATGATGTAGTTTTGAGAACGAGGAGTTTGATCACGAGCTCGAAAGTTCAGACGGAGAAAGAGCAGGCTGCATAGGTAGAGGGATGGCAAAGGCATGCAGTAGGAGATGGGACGTAGGAGGGGCCGAGGGATGAACTGTCTAGACCCCGAACCTTAGGATTCGAGCTCCTGGAAGAAGGGCTACAGTCCAAAGCTGCACGGTTGGCAGATGTAGTAGTCTTTTTCGCCCAAGGCTATGTCTGTGCCTTAAAATGGTGTTAAGCAGGATATGACTGGGAATGGATTGTGTGTGTGTGTGTGTGTGTGTGTGTGTGTGTGTGTGTGTGTGTGTGTGGTTTCTGAGGAAGTCGGGGGAGGGAGGAGTGGTCTCCCGTCACCTACCTTCAGCTCTTGCACTGAGAGCTCACGGCCCAGCTCCCTAGCGCTGTTAATGATCAAATGCAGGGCATCACCTGGCTCTGCTGTCAGTTCCTCCCGAAGCTTCTCAGCAATGACCTCATCCAGGTGCTGATACAACTGGTCCCTGGCCCGGATGCCCTGATGTACAGGGAGAGAGGGCAGTTGGGGTAGGAAGGGGGAGAGGGGGCAGGCTTGACTACCTAGAGCCATAGTTTCTCCACCTGTGGGTCACAACCCCTTCGTGAGGGCCTGATGATCTTTTTACCAGAGGTCTCTCATCAGAAAACACAGATCTCCGCATTACAGTTCATGACTGTAGCAAAATCACAGTTGCAGAGTAGCAAAAAAAAAAAAAATCACTTTATAGTTGGGGGTCACTACAACATTAGGAGCTGTATTAAAGGATCGAAGATATTAGGAAGGGTGGCCTAGATCCTGGTGTTACTCTTAGCTTAGCTGTAGCCCTAGCACAGGGTAGGCATGGCTCAGTAGGTGCCCATAGATTGTCTACTTTCTACAAACATCTTGCCATGACAGTCATTACCAGCCCCCTCTGGCAAGGCAGTTGCTGTCACCTAGAGAACAGAACATAAGGCCAAGAACTTGTCCCTTTACACAGCTGCCAATGCCCGTACCTGACACAGAAGCATTAAGGTCCAGCTAGCTATTAGCCCTTTCCTTGAACCAGACTCGGACAAGACAGTGAGCATCGGTGCCAAGAAAAGGGGCACCCTGAAAAACTCCATTGAGGACACTATTGTATGTTCTAAACGGTTAGCTTCTGTCCCGGGTTGGGCAAAGAGGGCAGGGATGGCTCGCCAGAGTTTAGGAAGCAAGCCCAGCTGGGGGAAGCATGGAAACACTTGTCTTGTAGCCAGAGGTATCTTGTTCAAATCTTGACTGTGTTCTTGCACGTCGCACGCGCACCTGGCTTCAAGGAGGCCTGCTTATCAATAAAATGAGGATAACACACTTTGCGGGTTGCAAGGACCAAACCAGAAAACGTATGCAAGGTGACCAGCGCACAATCGGATTCCTTTTCAGAGTTTTATTCAAGCGACTTAACGCTCTAGGGCAAAGGGAGAGAGAAGGCAGGACCCAGCTTCCTTCAGCTCTGGGGCCCCGCCCATGACTCCAAAAAGACCTCGCTTTTCTCATCCGGAAACTAGGGGGCCCAGGGCCGCGGGCTGGGAGCCTACATCCATCCCGTAGACTAGAGCCGGCGCCGAGCTTCGTCTGCCACCCTCAGGCTCCCGCGCACTCCGCAGCGCCAACCTTCCAAAGGGTGTTGGAGAGGTAGGTTGCTGTGAGGCACCACTTTGAGAAAGGACAAACCGCCTGCCAGGACGCCTGCCACTAAGACCCAAACTCAAGAAGGCTACACTGACACGAAAGAGAGTCAGGAGCATCCCATAAAGGGTGTGTGGCCTGCCCTGGGTCACACATAGAGAGTCCGAAGAGATGCAGCTTTGGTCCCCACCAACCACCATCCTACAGCACGCTGGGCCACGCCCTCGGTCCAGGGGACCCCATCTGGTTTGGGAGACCTTCTGGAGCCTTGGGCTAAGGTCTGGGGCGGCATTACCTTGCGTAGGCCGCTAAACGGTACGTCCAAGGGCAGTGAGAAGAGGTTCTCCACCAGCCGCTCAAAGGTCTGGGCCAGCTCGGTGCATCGCGCTTCATCTAGCTGCAGACCCAGCAGGATGCGCGCGGCCATGCGGAAGGTGAGCGCTTTGGCCGCCTGGTAAACAGCTACGGGTCGTTGGGCGGCGCACCAGGAGCGCACCTCTCGCCGCAGCGCCTCCTGTAGCCGTGGCACGAATTGCTCCAGAGCTGGGCGGCTGAACACGCGCGCCAGGACCTGTAGGGAGCGCGCAGATCAGCGCAGGGAAGGTTGGCCTCTTCTGCAGTGCGACTCCGCAGCCTGAAGGCGAAGTCCAGTCCTTTCTTCCTCTTCTGAGCCGCACAGGCCTAAACTTGTTGGCTTGGTTTCTACCACTTTGATGTACAGAGTCCCTCCCATCCACTAGGCTCCAAATGTTGCTAGCTGCTCCACAAAGTCTTCCCTGAACCCTCTTAAATCTGATTCTCAAAAGCTGCTGGCAACTCACAGATCTGGAATAAAGGACTTGGCTTTACAATTCAAAACCCAGAAATGTAAGAAGGCTTACTCCCGGGCCACCTGTCCGTTTAGCCGGGACCCTGGTCAAGTTCCCAGTATATGTGGAACACCAGACTCTGGTCCGGCTCACTGCAAGAACCCAGGGTCCACGAAATCTCTTAAGTTCCTTTGTTATTCTCCTCACCTTACGCCGCTGCCGATGACGCTCACCAACCGCGCCAAGGAGTGTGTGTGAACCTAGAAGAATATGTGCGCTCTGCGGCCACTGGCTACGCACCAGGCGGTGCTCACCCAGCAGGATGGTGCGCACGTTCTCAGCGCCGCTCACCCGGATCACTGGCCTGCCCAGAAGGTGCGTCTTAAACACTGTCCCGTAGCGCTCGCGGCGGGAACTATGGAAACGAGAGCCCTGCAAACAAGGCGGAGCTTGAAGGGTCTCTGGGTCAGCAGGACTGAAGATCTGTCCCGGACATCCCAATTGCCTCTTTCTAACAACTCCCTTGTCCCAGGCTGTCACATTAGTTACAAAACAACATCTCCAACGGGGCCTCTCAGCTACTGGATGGGATGGTAGAAGTCCACCGGGTAAGGTGAGATACAGGCTTAGATTGGGAATCTGAGTGCCCAAGGGTGCGTGGCTGAGAGATGGCTTGGCTTTTCAGCCTATGCTTGCAAGACATGGGTACCACATTCCTCAATTCTCTCTCCAAGCCCCTGGTTTACAGTCCCTACGTTGTATCGGAAGAGTTTAAATTGCGAGTAAAATTCGGTGATATGGGGTCTCTTCGAAGGAACAGAACAGCTAGGCAACGGTGAGGGTTTGCGAAATTCCCAGAATCCTGGGTAAGGAATCTTATGAGGTGCTCTGAGAACCAAGAGCGCCCGATGGTAGATGCAGAAAAGGGGGCGCTGCTGGATGATAAAACCACTCACCTGAACCAACCAGTGCAGTGTTTCACCGAAGAATGGCCAGCCCATGGAGCCCTTGGGTAGGGGCAAGGTGGAGGCCCAATCCCGGCTCAGAGTCCAACGGAGGGTCCAGAGCTGTTGGGCCAGGCCAAGCAGCAGACCCGCACACAGGAGAGCAGTGCCGGCAGCCCCCAGCATGGACAAACAGCTTAGCCCCCAGGAAAACATGGCGAGACTGCAGGGGTGAGGGGTGGAGTAGGCCACTGGGAAGGCAGGGGCCTCAAGAACTGAGCAGAGCTCACCTGCCCAGTCCAGAAAAGGCCCAGGGTTAGGGGGCCAAGCCAGAGATCAATACATTCAAAGCTTCCGGTCTTAAAACAAAATTGTCAGTGGAAGGCAGCAATAGCCCTGGGCGACTAGAGAATTTGCCTTCCTCGAGGCTGAAGACCCAGGGCATTCCTCCCCGATTTCAGTTAAAAAGTGCCAGCCCATCCAAGGTGGGCCATTCGCCTCTGGAACGCTCCCACCTCTCGGCTCAGCACTCCTAGTATGGAGGCCAGAGAAACAACTCACCAGGCGCTGCCAGCCACAGCTGCTCAAGGCTGCAGACCCCTGCCCACTACCTTCCCTCCTTCCCTCCGTTAACCCTTCTCCACCTACCCTCGACACGTTTATATAGATATTGCCTCCCTCCCTAGGGACTGGGTCATACAACATGACGTGTCTACGCATATTCAAAGCGTCCCACTCAGAGTAATGATTGGAAGCAGTGGGCAGTGGCGGGCTCACCTCGCCATCCAAATAGGGAGTGGCATCTGGGCGGGGGCCGAGCCCCACGCGCATCCTCGGGCGGGGCCTGCGGTTTTCCACTTAATTTCCATTCTCCCGTGCGAGCACCTAGCATCACTAGCCTGAGAAGCCCACATGAAGTAGACACCCCGAGTGCTCTTGGCTCGCCTGTCTCCAAGCCATTAGCTCCATCTCTGATTCCCCCATACTTGACCCCACACCGCCAACATCAAGGTCCAAAGGCTGGATTCACACCCTTTTGCTCAATCTTGGGGAGTGGGGGGGGGTAGTGGCTGTGACACTAGCGTTCCAGAGGGTTAGCTGGCTCCCACTTCTCCGACCTCCCACTTTAAGGGAGCCTTCTGGAGATGGTAATTTCGCTGCTTCTAAGCTTCACTGGGGGGGAGGGGCACCCAAAGCCCTCCGGGTGCCAGTAGCCTGGGTGCAGCTCTGGACTTAGAATCAAATCAGATTCTGGTTTCTTTTTCACTGCCCATCTCAGGAATCCGCCAGATCCCGCCCCCTCCCAGGGGCCTACCAGCTTGCATCTTGGGCTTTGTGCTCCACTCTGGGCTGCAAAGCTTTTCGGCCTACCGCTAGCTAACCCAGTCTAGAGGTGTGGGGGGAGGTGCAGGGAAGCGCGGGTGGGGTGCCTGTTATTTTGGAAAGAGTACAGAGGAGCCCAAGGGGTGTCTGCTCCAGGCGACAAGAAGGTTCCTCTTTCCAAATCCCCAGATGCCTGAGCCAAGTACCCGGAGAGCTAGGAATAGCGCATTCCAAAGTCTTCCGAGCTGCCTGAGCACAGCTCCTAATATACAGAATGCAGCGTATCTTAAGAATTGTTGTATTTTTGTGTGTAAAAATTTAAAACTGTGAGATCGTTTATTTTGTCAAGAGAACACATACGTTTTGTTTTGTGTCATGCCCATTCTGATAATTCAAGGGGTTGCTTGAAAAGAGAAGCTCTGAATGGCTGAAAGAGCATCTTCACCGACTTGCAACCTTTTTAATATTATCACAAAATCCAGACATGAAAGCACAGCTCTTCACACTTATTTTACAGAGTCAGGCAGTCTTACAGGCAAGGTTCTGGAAAATGCAAAGGATGTATACATCCACATATTACAATGCAAAGAAAACAAAGGTCAGGTTTACATCGACATCTATGTCACCGTGATTTACCTGAAGGAAAATGTACATTTGCTGTGGGTTTTCAAGGTTCAATTGATCTGGTTTGTTTCCACAGCACTGAGATCTTCAATGGGAATACAGTTATCCTGAACCCTGGCTGTCGTAATTGCATTATGTAGAAAGAACACATCTAAACAAGGACAAGCTACACCTGGTGTAAACAGCTCCTTTCACTGCCTTCTCTTTTAACTTAAACCAAACTAAAACTTTAAAAGATGGAGTCAGCTACAAACACACAGATAGAAATATTAACTTCAATGAACAAAGCAACACTTCGTCTTTAGGAAATCCAAACCCTCTTCTTTATTTTCAGAATGAAAATATCTAAGTAGAACAAATAATTTACTGTCCTGGAGAGCTGAGCCTGACTTCAGGAACTTTCAAGATATCTGTGCTCACTCCTCACACTCTGCAGAACTAAAACTTCTGGGCCACATAAGTCACACTGAGGTGAAAATAAATTCCAACGACAGCACTGAGTATTTCCTTATGAGCAGTGGCTGGGTCCCAAACTATAGCCGACACAAACAGAAACTCCTTCAAGCTTAAATAGGAGAAAAAAAATGCAAGCAGAGACATGTTTTTCTAATATTTGCAACCAGTTTCATACACAATTTATTGGGTTTATATATTACACTTTTGACTTTTCTTCTAAAATTGGAAAAAATTAATGTTACATTTTTATATATAAAATAGTATTCAGTTATTAAAAGTCCATACAAATGATGTTTGCTGTCCTTATTGTTTAAGCCCTCATTAGTATCTTTCCTCTACTACAGTTTTTGGCTTCTGTAAACAAATTATTGTCTCATGACCGGTGCTGGCCACAGAGAAGCACTCGGGCATGGATCTGGTCTACATGTGCTGGGACATACCGGTCACCAAGCCTCTGAGCTGTTTCACCACTGTCTCGATCAGCTTCTGTCTGTCCCGGTCGTTCTTCCGGAACTGGGCAAATATGTTATTCTTCTTACTGGTGTCCTTCATCCTACAAACAAATGTGGACGCTTAGGAAAAGAAAACTGCTGTCCCTAGGAGTCCTTCCTTCCTTCCTTCATCCTCTGAATTATCCACCACTGACTGTGCTTGAAATCGGCACTACCAAACGTAGGGATACAGAGACTCCGAGATAGAAAGTGCCCAGCCCGCACTGGCGGGCATCTGAGACTGGCTGCTTTCCTACCGTCGAGCCATGAGCTTTGGTAGAATGACCTTCATGGCTTAGGACTCGTCCACAGCAGGACTGTGTGGCAGTGAAAATGCTAGCAGACCATTTCAATGAGAGGGTTTGTCTCAGTAGTATTTCATGACATTCTAAAATAAATTCTTATATCTTTCCAAATCAAATAACCAGATACTTTGAAATCTGGGAAACAACATATAATTCTGACATAAAACTGTACACTTTAATAGTTACACTTTAAACAAAATACAACTGAGTGAAGAGAAAGTTTGCTACATAATGAGAAAAAAGAGGGAGCAATTTTTTAGCTGTGCCATAGTTTCAATTTTCACAAAATAATTTTTTAAATCATGGACTGCTCTACCTGCAAAGAATTTTAAGACTTAGATACCAGCAAAGCAAACATTCCCATTCTTGGCCCTATTTTATTTTGTTTTATTTTATTTTATTTTTAAATAGCTCCAATTCCTGTCTTCCAAGTAAACACTTTTCTCTCCAGCAGGGGGATGAACTCAGGACCCAGCACAGAGCATTCTATAGCTGTACTATGCCTTCCAGGCTCCCATTAACATATCCGTAAAGCAACTGAGCCTGAGGTTTTCAGGATACGTTAGGAAAAACATTTTCCTCACATGTAACAAAAGGATCCTAACAGGAAAGAGAGAAGCTTATCTTCTGCTCCTCAAGACGGCTTCTCCCTCCACCTTCCTCCCTCTTTTCAGTCTCACTATAGCATCAGCTCCCTCAAACTCAAGATCCTCCTGCCTCGGGGCTGGGATTACTGGCACATGCCATCACATTTGGCTTAACTGGGCTTCAAAACTTGTGTAAAATGCTATCCAAAATAAAAACAAAAACACTGTTCTGAGAACATACTCACTTCTCCAAAAGCGTAAGGGCGGCGTGTGGGTTCACCCGGAGGTACTTGGAAGCTGGCTGCCCATAGTCAGCCAGGTAAGTAGACCAGTCCCAAACCATAAACAAGTCAAGGAGCTGAGGAAGAGGATGGAAACCACGTCAGATATGGGTCATTCACTCACACAGATCAAGAACATGCTTCTTGGTTCATTTCTACACGACTTTCCTTTTTATAATAAAACTATGAAATTCATTTTAAGAATATAACTGGTGTCCTTCACAACCAAAACAGTAGTCATTATTATTATTATCATTATTATTATTATCATCATCATCATCATCATTATTATTTTGGAACTGCTAAAGTCGTCAGTGGTTGCTGTTCTAACAATGTGCGGCCTTTTCACGCCACCATAATGAAGCTGTCTGGAAGCCACATCGGCGCCTGCTTCGTCTGTGTGCACCACCGGGTGTGCAGGCTCGTGCCACCTGTATGTGGCACTGGAACTCTTAGAGCTCTGTTTACCTTTCAGAGAAGCTGTTTGCAGCCAGACTTTCCTAAAGTAATTTAAAGCCCAAGCTCAGTTAATCTCAATTAAGTGCATTAAACAACCTTTGCTGGATTCTCCTGGGTGACGGATCTCAGAATCAGGATAAAACCGGGGCTCCGGGATTCCGCCTGTTAACTCTAGCCAGTCATTTTGTATAAACAAACAACAACAACAAAAGACTTCTGCTTTCCCCACTGTCTCAAAATTGACTATTTGCTTTATAAACTCCACTCAGAATCATCGTCAAATATTGTTATAATCTTTTAAAAGCCATGCGAGGCCAACCGAAAGCATCAAAGTCCTTATCCACCTTTAAGCCCTAACCCTTTAAGCCATTTAAAGCCAACTTCCTATCCCTCCGGGCCTGAGCTCCTGCAGAAAGCCTGATACCTTACTTACTATCTCCTGGGTCTTTATATTCTTTTTAAAAAATATACTTCATAAACAAGGGTTCTATCGGCTCTGCTCTCAAATGAAGGAAGCGTTGATATTTACTCACAGGATGTGTGTATGGAGTTAGTTACTCTAAGAGGAATAAAAACTTTTAAGGTGATTACAGCCACCTGAAGAAAGATTAGGAAAAACTAACTTTTCCTGGGAAGGTAAGGGACTTGTTTGACTCTTATTTTTCTCCATTAATTTGCAATGGTTACATAGACAGATCCTTGTAAAGGGCGGAAATGTGCTTTTTAAATTTTCCTAGATTTACTTTTATTACTTTATGTGTAAGAGTGTTTGGCCTGTGTGAATGGCTATGCGCCGTGTGTGTGTCTGGTGCCCAGAGATGATGAGCTTCAATGTGGGGGTTAGGAATTGAATCCAGGTCCTTTGAACACAAGACATTCTCTTAACCACTGAGCCCTCTCTCTACCCACACAATAATGAAAATATTAATTACTAATGGTCACTGTTTATTTTCAGAAAAGAAAGCATTTTAGACCATGGCAGCAGTCGAAACACTGTTAGAGAAACTCTAATGAAACAATATGAAAAGGCTATACTATATGGAAACAAAAAGAGAATATGTTCATATTTTTATTGTTGTTAGATAACATATATTTTTCTGTATTTCCCCAAGGAACACTAACTTCATCTACTCAGATGGTGATGCTGTGGTTGACAGACTATTACTCTGCAAAGGGTTTCAGAACCAAAACACCCATCTACTTGAATGGGTAATCATATTTACTGGAGAGGGATTCTAGGAGAAATAATAAAGGTGGACAAAAAGTTATGCAATCTCCATTTTATTAGGTGACAGACAAAATTAAAGCAATTTAAATGTCAATATCAAGAAGTTTGTGCCTAGTGTGCATGAGGTCTAGGTTCAATGCCCAGCACTACCACAAGAAAAAAATATATATATATAAACTGGTAAAACAATGCAGTAGAACTTTACAGTGACTATCACAGCTTAATAAAATGATTTTCTTAGAATCTAAATGGCTTAAGAAGACAGTTTTGATGCTACTGAATTACAGAAACTATAAATGAAAGAAAATTTAAGTATGTTAAGATGGTTACTCTTATCATGGAGTTACAAGTAACTTATTTTTTTTTATTGTTAGGATATCGACAGTAGACATATATTAATGTTAGAGTTTAAAGTAACATTTATAGCTAGTGGTGATGCAGGCCTTAAGCCCAGCACTTGACAGACAGAGGCATATGGATCTCTGAGTTCAAGGCCAGCCTGGTCTACAGAGTGAGTTCCAGGAAGGCCAGGGGTACACAGAGAAACCCTGTCTCAAAAACACACAGACAAAAGAGCATTTATATATTTGTTAAACCATACTCCACTAACTAGCAGTCTCTGCGTAGTTGTCAGAAGAATCTCACGGTGAAGATGCTCTGAGCTATGTGATTCCACACGGGAATGTGGTCACGTACGCAGTCTGTGGAAAGTAACCACTCTACACTGACTAAAACATCCCTTTCTTTAAAAGGGCACTAACAAGTGACCTCTGGGAGATGGAAGAGGAAGGAATCTGTAAATGAGGCTTTTTTCTCTAAGGCTTTTCACCTCCAGATGGGAAAGAAAAACCTATTTACTGAACCAACTCCAACCCTAAAGACACATGATCCTTCTCCAGCACAGCGAGTCTTTCCTAACTAGAAATGCTTTGCTGATAATTTGTATGCATGACCATACATCATAGCAGATACTTTTTGCAAATCACTGGAGATTACAAGAACCATAAAGTTTAATATTCCTGCCAGAGTAATTTATATATTTCACATTAACATTAAATACTTGATAAAATATGTATCATGTACAATTTGTAGATATTTATGGAAACCTCCTGCATATTAAAGTTTAAGGAACTCAACACCAACAACGATATAAATAAAATTTACTTAGTCATCCAACAAACGTTTATGGCCCACCTACAATGTGCTATATATTCCATTTCAGGCATTAGAAGACAGTTAAAAAATAGACACTGTCCCCCTCCTCAGGGAGTGTACACTGTTATCTGGTGATAAATTAACAAGGAAATGAGTTATATTTTGATGCTAACATAGAGAAATTATCTTTTAAAAACATTATTCACACAAATCCTAGTAACTCCATTAACATAGGAGGAAGTTCCTGTCAGCTTCGAATGTAAAACCAATGGAAACCACAGCTGCCTGGTGCAAAATCAATCTCAATCAATCTCTCAATCTCTCTCTCTCTCTCTCTCTCTCTCTCTCTCTCTCTCTCTCTCTCTCTCTCTCCTGTTCCTCTCAGTCCCTGAACATTGGCGTGGCACCGTTTATGTCTTCAAACTTCCTGGCTATGAGTAGGGAGGAAGCATGGGGCAGGAAACATGCTGATCCCATACTCAAATTTCTCCTTTCCACGTACATAAAGATCTTCCAGACCCTTAGTGCTGCTGGAATAAGTGAATACAAGCAAATCTTGGCAATGCTGGCAACTGACTGTACTCCGTCTGGTCTCCCAGGCTTTCCCTGGGCCACTGGCAGAACCTCATCAGAGCACTGGGTATAATGACTGACACAATCGCCCCACGAAAGCAGTTCTAGCATTCTGAACAGCTTACCACTGGCCCATCCCAAACAATGACCAAGTCCTTCTTATCTTTTTTGGTTTTGTTCTTTTGAGACATCTTCTCACTGTGTAGCCTTGGCTGGCCTGGAACTTGCTATGTCCATCTGGCTGGGCTCAGCAGACCAACCCAAGTCTGCTTCCTGAGTGTTGGTATTAAGGGCCTTGCCCTACCATGCCTGGCCCTTTTAAAAATGCATCTCTACTGAAATGAAAGGGTAGCACAAGACCAGGGCTTTATTCCAGGTCCCACTGGGTTCCACTCTGGCCTTCATTCCATACCCTGCCATTGCCGTGGGTACTCCTTCTCCTTAGGGACTCCCTCTCCAAGCTATTCAGGTTTCACAGGATGCTGCATTTTTTAATATTAAAGCCGCTATCACAGAAAACATCACTCCATTTCAAGTTTTGCTTTCTTCAGATAGCATTGGACAAACAATATATTTGCAGTGATCACATAAAATCCTTTAGTCCTATGGGAGAGCGGGGAACATTAAGACATGGT